>NC_134400.1:129075158-129375158 GCF_050003625.1 Haematobia irritans
TATATATATATATATATATATATATATATATATATATATATATATATATATATATATATATATATATATATATATATATATATATATATATATATATATATATATATATATATATATATATATATATTTACATAATCTATTTTATTTCAATTTCAACAGTAAGTAATTATTCCATATTGACATCGTGCCCATCAAATGTACAAACGCAGTCCTCATGTAACTGCAAATAAAAATAAATGATCCATATAGCAAAATGCAGAACAAAAAACAGGTACATTTTTTCAACTACACTTTCCTTTTTTGCGTTCACATAAAACCACGTGCCACTTTTGAATAAATAAATTAACACAAAACACAGTAAATCCGTATTCTCCGTCCATTTCAAGAAACAATCAACACACGACTGACGCGCAAAATGAAAATCGTGTGCAGCTGTTCAATGTTTTTATAAAATTCTTTTCGCTGCAAAAAAGTTAAAAAATTAAATGGTCACAAAAAAAAATGTAAATGGTCTTTATGGCCATGTAATGATTCTAGACATGTCTATATTTAACCTATAAAAATACTTTTTTCCCTGTAAAAAAGTAAAAAAAAAATTGAATGGTCAGATACATGATTTTCTCGACCATTTAATGGTCTAAAATTCTATCATTTAAATGATAGAACATGTTTGCGATATTTGAGAACCATTCAAATGCTTATTGCCACCATACATTTTTCTCCGCTCGAAAACTATTTTTACATAGACAAAATACGTGGTCTTCGCGGCAATTACATGCTCTAGATGAGCATTAAATGGATGCGGCAACCATGTCCAAACATGGTTTTTCTGTGCGTGTGTCTAACAACCATACAAAAATTGGTCCACATCGGTCCATAATTATATATAGCCCCCATATAAACCGATCCCCCGATTTCGCTTGCGGAGCCTCTAAGAGAAGCAAATTTCATCCGATCCGGCTGAAATTTAGTACATGGTGCTAGTATGTGGTCTCTAATGACCATGCAAAAATTGGTTCACATCGGTCCATAATTATATATAGCCCCCATACAAAGTTCTTCTAAAGGCACGACTTTAAAAGCACTTCCAAAAATGTGCTCCCGAAGATGTTCTCAATTTTAACTACAGAGGGAGGTCATTTAGGTTAAAACAGAGTAAGAATTAATAAATTGGTACAAATTATTAAAATTTTGTCGAAAAAATGCAAATGTCAAAAAATTTTTGAAGTTTAACGTTTCAGACAATATATAAATTATTTATTTGACAAAATATCACAAAATTGTTTCACACCCAAAACACTGAATTCGGATCACACCTTAAGAAGTGATACAAATTCATTGCAACGGCTGTGGACATCCGTCCTATGACAAGCCTATGTTAAATTCATCGCATCTGCGCCAATTTTGCACCACTTCCGGATCCAAAAAGAAAATTTTCACTGCTTTTTTGGCGAACATCTCGAGAAGTTCAGTTTCAGTTTTCATGTTCCTCTTTATTTATTTTAGTTAATAATAACAATCCATTTAATGAGATTTTATCACAGGAGATATAACAACAAATGAGAATCTTATTGAACATATACACTAAAAAAAATATTGTCGTGAGGTCAAAGATTTCATGTCTTTAAAATACGAATACAAATTTTGCTTAGCATAGAAGACGCATTTCTCTAAAATAAAGTTATTTTCCTTGTTCAAAAGTCGATAAACTTTTCAATGAAGTCGTATTGTCCTTATAATTAAGTGATTTGACTTAAAAATGGGTATCTTAACATGAAAGAACAAATTTATAGGCTAAGGTCAACTTGACTTTAATTCAGAAAAATTCTTTAAATTTAATGAAATTGTCTTTAAATTTTTTGTCTTTTTGCATCTTGACTACAAAGCAAAAAATTGTTCAAATATAGGACATGTTTTTCAAAACTTTATTTTAAAGAAGTTTTTTTCAAACATAGCATAATTTCTACTGGAAGTCGAGTCCTAATTTGGAAAATAAAGTTGCCGTTAACTCGTTTTTAAAGGACTTTGATAGCATATGAAGAAAAAAAGCTGAGAAAGGGAAAAATTAAAATTTGCTTTCTAGAAGCAAGTACACAAAACCTAAATTTAAAAGAGAATTGTGTCTTAAAAGTATCCTTACTTGTATTCTCCGCTTCTTTGGCTCGGAATCAATACCAAATTTTTTAAAGTAAAGACAAAATCTTTGGAACCGAGTATGCTTTTTTTTAGTGTACATTATATTAGTTATATATACTAGTTTTAAAGGTAAAAACCTTTATATGAATTAAAAAAAAAATCAAATATTGTTTAAAAGTTATATGAATGTAGAAGATTATTAAGCTTAATAACCTAATACAAACATATATTTTCTATTTCATAATTGTGCTGTATACATAGAGTAAGTTAGTTTGGTCGTTCCACACAGGTTCTTAGTTAGAATCATGCCTTATTGTCATATTACGTTCATATCACCAACATTAAGATTGAATGCATCGTGTTCCATGGCGTTTGCAGCAAGGTGTGCTAACACATACCCAGCAAAAAAATGGAAGTTGTTCCACAAACATTTCTTTTAAAGCGCACCCTGAAATCCCCCACCAATTTTTTCCACTTCCGATGTAGTTCTTTTGGACAAGCCTTAGAAAGTACGGAATTAGGCCGTTTTAAGTGAAAATTTAAGTTTCGGACAATAAAATTTCGCAAAAAAGAAAAGAAAATCAATAAAAAAAGTAAAAAAATAATAAACACATCTCAGGAAGTAGTTAGAACGGTCATGCCGTGGTGTCGTATTACACCCATAGAAAAAATCATGAACGGCGTGGTCATTTTGAAGCGATCCGTTCATGAAAGTGAATCAACACACATGTGTTGTCAAACTGAGAACAGAAGGGGACAATCTGACAACGTAAAAATGACACCATAAGTTTTCAAAACAACAACCAGCGTTCATGATCTGAAAACGTAATGGTTACGAATTTATAAACAAAATTAAAAAAAGATTTCCCCTACCGTGACTCGAACCTGTGTTGCCTGCACGATACACGTTAACAGTCGCCTTAGCACATTGCACCAACGGCGGAGTTGACATAACAACGTCTAACGATTATTTTAAGATATTTCATGACCAAAGAAAAACGAATGCCGTTCATGAAATCGTGAACGCCCGTGGACGAAATCGTGAACATTCCGTTTTGATTTTTTGTGAACGTTTCCGTTTCATTTTGACAACGTCCGTTCACGATTGTGAAACGCAATTTTTTCTATTAGTGTAGGTTCATATCACAATCATTTGAATAGACAGACGTTTTGATGCATCGTGTTCATGGGGTTTGTGGTTGAGTGAGCTAACATAAGGCGTTCTGTTATGGTGCCAAAAGACCCATGTTTAGCCCCCGGTGGAAGCGATAAAGTTTTTCAATTTGTAAAATTTAGATAATAAGAAAATAAAAGTGTAAAAAAAAAAAATACTGATAAAAAAATAAAAGTGAAATTGGAAAAATAATGTCGTTTTTTAGTTTTATAAATTTATTCATCCAAATGAACTTGCAAAGCACAACTTGTAAAGCAATGCAAAGGATCCAAAAATGGAGTACTTCCGTCCTATAACCAGCCCATGTTAAATTCATTGGAGATGATCCAAGTTTGCACTACTTCCGAATCCCGTAAGTTTAAATATGTATGTTAAGTTTACATATGATCGGCTAATACATGTACATTTGAAATTTGAGCAACATTGGATGAGTATTATGGCCAAATTTGAGAAAATCGATCGATGCATATATATGGGAAGTATATCTAAATCTCAACCGATTTGGATGATATTTTCTAGATTTGGTTGATACCACAGAAGGTTAACTTATGCCAAATTAGAGTAAGATCGAGTGGCGATCTTAAAACAGGAAAATGCAACGTATATAACCTAGTAAATAAATTTGTATTACCACCACGGTTGCCACACTTGGTAGAATTCAACCAAAAATAGAAATTTTATTTGTTAAATCTCTCTAGAAATAAAATTTTGGAAAAATTTTCGATAAACAAATTTTTTTTGGGAAATTTTTCTATAGAAATAAAATTTTGAGAAAAAATTCCATAGAAATAAAATTTTGAGAAAATTTTATATAGAAATAATATTTTGAAAAAAATTTCTATAGAAATACAATTTTGACAAAATTTTCTATAGAAATAAATTGTTGACAAAATTTTCTACAGGAATAAAGTTTTGACAAAAATTTCTATACAAATATTTGTTTGGTAGATTTGTGGTAATCTTCAAATTTTGTTAGATTTTTTTTTTTTTGGCACGAGTGGTAACTGTTGTTACCACACATTGTTAAAGATCAAGCCTTGCCGGCTTCTAATTTCCTCCTCTAGAGCCACCAAAATGTAAAAATTATTACAAAATGTCCCTACATTGTGGCCCTACGTCCCTACAAGACGCTGAATATTAGAAAAAACCTACATATAGGGAATTTCTCCTACTTCTAGCAACACTGGCTGTAGTTGATATTGCACCTACGGGGTTAGTATGCCACAAATACTCGTATTGAGCCCATTATTAAAAAAGAGAAAATCGCTCAATTAGTGTGGGTAATAAATCCAAATTTGTAAAAATCTAGCAATATTCTTATGTAAGAGCTATAAGAACGTATAAATACGATCGGCTAGTACATCAAAATTTGAAATTTGAGTAACATTGGTTAACAAATAAAAGTATTATGGCCAAATTTGGGAAAATCGAGCGATGCATATATATGGAAGCTATATCTAAATCTGAACCAATTTGCATAATATTTTGCGGGTTTAATTAATACCACAAAAGGTTACCTTGTGCAAAATTTGAGTAAGATCAGTTAAGAAATGAGGCCTGTATGGTCAAACATAAGGTTATTAGGGGCAAAATTTTCAAAATCGGGCGAAACATATATGGGAGCTATATCTACATATGAACCGATTTCGATGAAATTTTGCACATACCGTTAGTACTATAGAGGACTGGATCTAGCCAACTTTGAGTAAGATCGGTTGATAAATAAGGGTTTTTTGGCCAAATTTGTAAAAATCGGGCGATACATATATATGGGAGCTATAACTAAATCTGAACCCATTTCGATGATTTTTTGCACATATAGTAAGTGCTATAGAAAATTAGATTTGGCCAACTTTGAGGAAGATCGGTTGATAAACAACGGACTTATGGCCAAATTTTGGAAAATCGGGCGATACATATATATGGGATACATATATAATCTGAACCGATTTCATTGAAATTTGGCACACTTAAAGAGAGGTCAATTGGATTACTTTGTGGCAAATTTGATGTCAATTGGTTAGTAAATGAGCGAAATCTGACCCCAATTTATCGAAATCTGGCGATACATATATATGCGAGCTATATCTAAATTTGATCCGATTTTTTCCAAATTCAATAGCGTTCGTCCTTGTGCCAAAAAAACGCCACATACCAAATTTCATCAAAATCGGTTAATAATTGAGACCGGAATCCTGCGGACAACAAGTACATGGACGGACGGACACCAAGCGCTAGATCGATTCAGAAGGTGATTCTGAGTTGATCGGTATATATTTTATGGGGTCTAAAATCAATATTTCTGGTAGGCACATTTTTTGGCAGATCAAAGTTATTATACCCTGACCACTGTGTGATTTAGGGTATAACAAGTATATACGGCCGTAAGTTCGACCAGGCCGAATCTTATGTACCCTCCACCATGGATTGCGTAGAAACTTCTACGAAAAACTGTCATCCACAATCGAATTACTTGGGTTGTGGTATCTTAAAACTTCTTAACGTCGTTTTCTAAATTGTGAGTTAGTCCATACGTGGTATATATTAGACAAAAAAGTTATGTATAGGTAAGTCTACAAATAATTACGAATCGACATGGACTTTTTCACGGAACGTAGAGAGTCAGAATTGAAATATGGGGGTCGCTTATATCGGGGCTATATAGAATGATGAACTTGATATGGACCAATTTTTGTGTGATGGGATCGATTTATCTGAGGGATATATATAACTATAGACCGATATGGACCTAGTTAGGCATGGTTGTTAACGACCATATACTATCACAATGTACCAAATTTCAACTCACTCGGATGAAATTTGCTCCTCCAAGAGGCTCCAAAACCAAATCTCGGGATCGGTTTATATGGGGGCTATATATGATTATGGACTGATATGGACCACTTTTGGCATGGCTGTTAAATATCATATACTACCACCACGTACCAAATTTCAACCAGATCGGATAAATTTTGATTCTCCAAAAGGCACCGGAGGTCAAATCTGGGGATCGGTTTACATGGGAGCTATATATAATTATGGGCTGATAGGAACCAATTCCTGCGTGGTTGTTGGATACCATATAAAGGGTGATTCTTTTGAGGTTAGGATTTTCATGCATTAGTATTTGACAGATCACGTGGGATTTCAGACATGGTGTCAAAGAGAAAGATGCTCAGTATGCTTTGACATTTCATCATGAATAGACTTACTAACGAGCAACGCTTGCAAATCATTGAATTTTATTACCAAAATCAGTGTTCGGTTCGAAATGTGTTTCGCGCTTTTTTATCGACAAATTTTGTTCAGCGATGAGGCTCATTTCTGGTTGAATGGCTACGTAAATAAGCAAAATTGCCGCATTTGGAGTGAAGAGCAACCAGAAGCCGTTCAAGAACTGCCCATGCATCCCGAAAAATGCACTGTTTGGTGTGGTTTGTACGCTGGTGGAATCATTGGACCGTATTTTTTCAAAGATGCTGTTGGACGCAACGTTACGGTGTATGGCGATCGCTATCGTTCGATGCTAACAAACTTTTTGTTGCCAAAAATGGAAGAACTGAACTTGGTTGACATGTGGTTTCAACAAGATGGCGCTACATGCCACACAGCTCGCGATTCTATGGCCATTTTGAGGGAAAACTTCGGAGAACAATTCATCTCAAGAAATGGACCGGTAAGTTGGCCACCAAGATCATGCGATTTGACGCCTTTAGACTATTTTTTGTAGGGCTACGTCAAGTCTAAAGTCTACAGAAATAAGCCAGCAACTATTCCAGCTTTGGAAGACAACATTTCCGAAGAAATTCGGGCTATTCCGGCCGAAATGCTCGAAAAAGTTGCCCAAAATTGGACTTTCCGAATGGACCACCTAAGACGCAGCCGCGGTCAACATTTAAATGAAATTATCTTCAAAAAGTAAATGTCATGGACCAATCTAACACCCAGAAAAAAGTGACCCCTTCTTTAAGTTAAAATGAACTCATTGTGAAGAAAGTTGAACTTCGTATAGCGCCAAAGACATTTTTATTTGTTTGAACGATGTGATTTTCGTAGGAATTAGGAATAATGCATTCCATATATTAGTTAACATTTCCCTATATGTATATACCACTATACTACAGAATGAAAAAATTTAACTAATTTGAATTCATATATGGAATGATTTTATTGAAATTTTTTCATTAATTTCGACAAATCTTACACATTTGTGGTAAAACTTTTACTTCATAATTAGAACTGCTTACCTTCGTTTTTAAATACAATTTTATTTATTTCTATAAGCAATTTTATCTTCAATAAAAGACATGTTTTATTAATATATTGAATATATTTATTAAGAATCAACAGCATCGAATCTCTTTGAAATATTAGTTTATTATTCCACTATTTCCAATTTCCGTGTGATATTATCAACTGTAAAACGCACTTTTTCTTCTTCTTGTACTTTTCACTATTAATAAGTTGCTGCCTAACGATTTTGTCCTCCTTTTACAATTTCAATACCTACAAATATAAAAAATCATAAAACATTTTTGTTGCAAAAGGTTAGCGTCACTGAATATTACCTGATAATTGAAGATTCCAAAATGAAGACAAATGAAAGGGTTGTTATTCTGCTGGCGTTTTCTTTCTTTATACACTATCACGAACATTGATAGATTTATTTAAAAAAAACGACAATTTTTCTCACTAATTTAAAATAACAAATATTTTATATATTTTATTTGTTATTTATTATATTATTTTACCATATTATTTTTTAACAATCTCTCCGTATACCAAAACAACGCGATTCCAACTAAAGAACAACCGACGCGCAAATATATCGATTACACCCACGCGCAAACACATCGATTATGATGACAGGTATCGATTACAGGTAGACAATAGAAATTTAGGAAAATTTCCTATATTCTAACAAGTGTGTTTCCTTAAGTTTTGAAAGGATTGCATACTTCTTAGTATGAATGAACTAAAATATTTTTCTATGCCAAGTGTTGTTCGTATGTATGAAAAACTTTCTATTATAAAGGAAGTCGCTATTATCATTTTATAAGAAATTTTACTAATTTTGAGGAAACTTGGTTTTAGTTCGGTTTTTGTTTATTTTTACGAATGCTTTGTTATCGGTGAATAAAATTTTCTTTTTCAGTAGTAAATTCTTATACCCAGCGAAGAAAATAGTATAAGTAAAATTCCATGCCTTATTCTAGTTAATGAACTATTCCTAACTGCTTACAGTTTAGGATTTTTTTACTGAAACGAGTAAATTTTATTATTTTTCACAAAAATTTACCTTAATGGAAATAAAATGGATAAACTATATTGATGAAAATTTTTTCCTTTAGTTTCGAAGGCACTTTTTTCTGGGTGAACGTTTCAAATAAAGAACCGATGAGATTTTGCAAATTTTATGCGTTTTTTAAAAAAAAAAGTTATCAAGCTATTAACAAATCACCCTTTACTAACATCACGTACCAAATTTCAACCGAATGGGAAGAATTTTGCTCTTCCAAGGGGCTCTGGTGGTCAAATCTGAGGATCGGTTTATATGGGGCCTATGTATAATTATGGACCGATTTCGACCAATTTTTGCATCGGAGTTTGAGGCCATATATTAACACCACGTACCAAATTTCAACTGAATCAGATGAATTTTGGTCTCCCAAGAGGCTCCGGAGGTCAAATCTGGTGATCTGTTTATATGGGGGCTATATATAATTATTGACCGATGTGGACCAATTTCTGCATGTTTATTAGAGCCCATATACTAACACCATGTACCAAATTTCAGCCGGATCGGATGAAATTTGCTTCTCTTAGAGGCCTCGCAAGGCAAATCGGGGGATCGGTTTATATGGGGGCTATATATAATTATGGACCGATGTGGACCAATTTTTGCATGGTTGTTAGAGTCCATATATTAACACCATGTACCAAATTTCAGCCGGATCGGATGAAATTTTCTTCTCTTAGAGGCCTCGCAAGCCAAATCGGGGGATCGGTTTATATGGGGGCTATATATAATCATGGACCGATGTGGACTAATTTTTGCATGGTTGTTAGAAACCATATACTTACCCCATGTACCAAATTTCAGCCGGATCGGATGAAATTTGCTTCTCTTAGAGGCCTCGCAAGCCAAATTTGGGGGTCCGTGGACCGATATGGCCCATTTGCAATACCATCCGACCTACATCAATAACAACTATTTGTGCCAAGTTTCAAGTCGATAGCTTGTTTCGTTCGGAAGTTAGCGTGATTCCAACAGACGGACGGACGGACATGCTCAGATCGACTCAGAATTTCACCACGACCCAGAATATATATACTTTATGGGGTCTTAGAGCAATATTTCGATGTGTTACAAACGGAATGACAAAGTTAATATACCCCCCATCCTATGGTGGAGGGTATAAAAAAAATAAAAACATCTCAGGAAGTAGTTAGAATGGTCATGCCGTGGTGTCATATTAGGTTCATATCACAATCATTTGAATAGACAGATTGGATTGGATGAGTATTATGGCCAAATTTGAGAAAATCGATCGATCCATATATATGGGAGGTATATCTAAATCTCAACCGATTTGGATGATATTTTCTAGATTTGGTTGACACCACAGAAGGTTAACTTGTGCCAAATTAGAGTAAGATCGGGTGTTAAATAAGGCTATTATGGTCAGAAATACAGCTATGGTGGTAAATTTTTCAAAAATGGGCGACACATTTATATGGGAGCTATATCTAAATCTGAACCAATTTGGATTATATTTTGCAGGTTTTGTTGATATTACAGGAGATAACCTTGTGCTAAATTTGAGTAGGATCGGTTAATAAGTGAGGCCACTAATGGTCAAAAATAAGGTTAGGGACAAAGGGGCAAATTTTTGAAAATCGGGCGCTACATATATAGGAACTATATCTAAATCTTAAACGATTTGAATGATATTTTTGCACACATAATCAGTGCTACAGAAGATTAGTGTAAGCCAAATTTCAGTTAGATCGGTTGATAAATAAGGGTTTTTGGCCAAATTTGTAAAAATCGGGCGATACATATATATGGGAGCTATAACTAAATCTGAACCGATTTCGATGATTTTTTGCACATATAGTAAGTGGTATAGAAAATTAGATTTGGCCAACTTTGATCGTCAGATCGGTTGATAAACAACGGACTTATGGCCACATTTTGGAAAATTGGGCGATACATATATATGGGAGCTATATATAAATCTGAACCGATTTCAATGAAATTTGACACACTTAAAGAGAGGTCAATTGGATTACTTTGTGGCAAATTTGATGCTAATTGGTTAGTAAATGATCCATTCAGAAGGTGATTCTGAGTTGATCGGTATATATTTTATGGGGTCTAAAATCAATATTTCTGGTAGGCACATTTTTTGGCAGATCAAAGTTATTATACCCTAACCAGTATGTAGTTTAGAGTATAAAAACACAGCGCTTTGCTTCACATGGGAACCACCGTAACATATGGCAATGGTAAGCATGCCCGCCTGTATTCAAAGTGTCATAGATTCAATTCCATATTCGACCGAATACCAAAATAATCATCAGCGTTGGTTTATCCCCTCTCAGTAATATTGGAGCGATTTCTGAGAGTTTCACAGCTTTTCTAAGTGGTTTCACCACAGTGTAAAAGGTCGTACGGACGGACTTGACGATAAAAACGAGGCACTCATTGATAAGAGAGATGTTCACCACTGTGGTATCACAATCGACCAAATAGCCTAAGTGATCCTAATACAACGGGCACAGTGGCACTATGTTAGGTTAGGTTAGGTATAGTGTGAGCCCGATATTTCAGGCCCACTTAGACTATTCAATCCATTGTGATAGCACAGTGGTGAACTTCTCTCTTAGCACTAAGTGCTGCTCAATTATAGGTTAAGATAAATGACAAGGGATCTCCTTCTTATAGCCGAGCCCGAACGGCGTTCCACATTGCAGTGAAACCACTTATAGAAACTTTGAAACATTCAGAAATGTCACCACCATTACTGAGGTGGAATAATCCACCGCTGAAAAACTTTTTGGTGTTTGGTCGAAACTGGGATTGAACACACGACCCTGTGTTTGCAAGGCTGGTATGCTAACCATTGCACACGGTGGCTGCCATTATACTTAGCCTACTTTGATGCATTACATATCAGCCACCCTGTATGTCCATCCGTTCGTTTGTTAAAATCAAGCTAACTTCCGAACGAAATAAGCCAATTACTTGAAACTTGGCAGTGGTATTTGTAATCGGTCTATGTTAGATCGGATGGTATTGCAAATAAACCATATTGGATCACGGTTTACTTTCATGTAAACCGATCCCCTGTTTTAAATTTTTTGATCCTCTCAGAGTAGCCAATTTCATCCGATGAAGTAAACCGATTTACTTCTTTTTCAGTATAAATCACAGTGCAACTGTTCAACCACAATCTCTTTAGACTTACCTTCGATTAATTAAATAAACGATTCCTTCATAAAAAGCTCATGTTAATTAAATTGTAAATAATTTAATTAAGGCATTCGTCGTCCCACACAAAAATAAAATCCCCAGTTGGAGCATTTAAAAACTATTTGCCAACGATTATTATGATAGTTGGAGCAAATTGGCGGTACAACCAGCTGCTTAACTATTTCGTCAACAAAATAATTGAAAGCAATTACTGGCCACAAAGGAATACCATTTTTAAAGAATTGGATAAAAAGAAGAAAATAAATTTTATTTATTCGTTACTCTAACATGGCATACATTTTGGCTGGTCTCTTTAAAATGGAGAAATTATCAAACATCTGGACAAGGGTCATTATCTGCTTGCTCATCTTCTTCTTGCTTTGGAAATTGTGTAACTTATTGTTTGTTCTAACTCTCATTATCATTTTGAGGTTTCCGGTATCATTGCCTTTGCTTCCCTGAGATGCAAATTAACACTAATAACACCACAGACGTTAGGACCAACATCGATGATGGTTGTCTGCTTAACGCTGGCGAAGATGATGGGACGCATACTTGTCGTATGGATTCAGTGTAAAGGCCGCGTCTTGATAGTAGATTGCGTATACTGCGAATGACCTGCAATGAGACAAAATAAACGCAGATGTGAAAAGCAAATCGAATAGATGAGCAGCTACTATTGAAGTAATTAAAAACCACTTTGGTATGGAGAAGGTTAGATTTAATTAAATTATTTGTCATTTTACACTCAATGTGATGCGAAGAAAAATTAAAGTTTTTATAAATATTATTTAATGAATGATATATTCAACTAAGAAAAGTTCTTGTTTGTATAGTAAACACAACATAAAGGTCAGTTCACATGGAATTATCTAATAACAAGTAAGGAAAGTCTAAAGTCGGGCGGGGCCGACTATATTATACCCTGCACCACTTTGTAGATCTAAATTTTCGATACCATATCACATCCGTCAAATATGTTGGGGGCTGTATATATAGGTTTGTCCCAAATACATACATTTAAATATCATTCGATCTGGACAGAATTTGATAGACTTCTACAAACTCTGTAGACTCAAAATTTAAGTCGGCTAATGCACTAGGGTGGAACACAATGTTAGTAAAAAACAAGTAAGGAAAGTCTAAAGTCGGGCGGAGCCGACTATATTATACCCTGCACCACTTTGTAGATCTAAATTTTCGATACCATATCACATCCGTCAAATGTGTTGGGGGCTATATATAAAGGTTTGTCCCAAATACATACATTTAAATACCACTCGATGTGGAAGAATTTGATAGACTTCTACAAAATCTATAGACTCAAAATTTAAGTCGGCTAATGCACTAGGGTGGAACACAATGTTAGTAAAAAAAAAATATGGGAAACGTTTAAATCTGAAGCAATTTTAAGGAAACTTCGAAAAAGTTTATTTATGATTTATTGCTCGATATACATGTATTAGAAGTTTAGAAAAATTAGAGTCATTTTTACAACTTTTCGACTAAGCAGTGGCGATTTTACAAGGAAAATGTTGGTATTTTGACCATTTTTGTCGAAATCAGAAAAACATATATATGGGAGATATATCTAAATCTGAACTGATTTCAACCAAATTTGGCACGCATAGCAACAATGCTTATTCTACTCCCTGTACAAAATTTCAACTAAATCGGAGTTAAAAATTGGCCTCTGTGGTCATATGAGTGTAAATCGGGCGAAAGATATCTATGGGAGCTATATCTAAATATGAACCGATTTCAACCAACTTTAACACGCATAGCAATAATGCTAATTCCACTCCCTGTGCAAAATTTCAACTAAATCGGAGTTAAAAATTGGCCTCTGTGGTCATATGAGTGTAAATCGGGCGAAAGCTATATATGGGAGATATATCTAAATCTGAACCGATGTCAACCAAATTTGGCACGCATAGTTACAATGCTAATTCTACTCCATATGCAAAATTTCAACTAAATCGGAGCAAAAAATTGGCTTCTGTGGGCAAATGAGTGTAAATCGGGCGAAAGCTATATATGGGAGCTATATCTAAATCTGAACCGATTTAGCTGATATTTTGCAAGTTTTTCGAGACTCATAAAATATTCGAATGTACGGAATTTGAGGAAGATCGTTTGATATACACGCCAATTATGACCAGATCGGTGAAAAATATATATGGCAGCTATATCTAAATCTGAACCGATTTTTTCCAAAATCAATAGGGATCGTCTTTGAGCCGAAACAGGACCCTATACTAAATTTTAGGAAAATCGGACTAAAACTGCGAGCTGTACTTTGCACGCAAAAATACATCGACAGACAGACAGACAGACGGACATCGCTAAATCGACTCAGAATTTAATTCTAAGCCGATCCGTATACTAAAAGGTTGGTCTATGATTACTCCGTCTTGGCGTTACATACAAATGCACAAACTTACCACAGTAGTGGTGAAGGGTATAAATATGGGAAACGTTTAAATCTGAATCAATTTTAAGGAAACTTCGAAAAAGTTTATTTATGATTTATCGCTCGATATATATGTATTAGAAGTTTAGGAAAATTATAGTCATTAGTCATAGGCACGCATAGCACCAATACTAATTCTACTCCCTGTGCAAAATTTCTACTAAATCGGAGTTAAAAATTGGCCTCTGTGGACATATGAGTGTAAATCGGGCGAAAGCTATATATGGGAGATATATCTAAATCTGAACCGATTTCAACCAAATGTGGCACGCATAGCTATAATGGTAATTCTACTCCCTGTGCAAAATTTCAACTAAATCGGACCAAAAAATTGGCCTCTGTGGTCATATGAGTGTAAATCGGCCGAAAGCTATATATTGGAGCTATATCTAAATCTAAACCGATTTCAACGAAATTTTGCACGCATAGCTACAATGCTAATTCTACTCCCTGTGCAAAATTTCAACCAAATCGGAGAAAAAAATTAGCCTCTGTGGTCATATGAGTGTAAATCGGGCAAAGGCTATATATTGGAGCTATATCTAAATCTGAACCGATTTCAACCAAATTTCGCACGCATAGCTACATTGCTCATTCTACTCCCTGTGCAAAATTTCAACCAAATCGGAGAAAAAAATTAGCCTCTGTGGTCATATGAGTGTAAATCGGGCAAAAGCTATATATTGGAGCTATATCCAAATCTGAACCGATTTCAACCAAATTTGGCACGCATAGCTACAATGCTCATTCTACTCCCTGTGCAAAATTTCAACCAAATTGGGGTAAAACTCTGGCTTCTGAAACCGTGTTAGTCCATATCGGGTGACAGATATATATGGGAGCTATATCTAAATCTGAACCGATTTCAATAAAATTTGGCACACTTGACTATAGTACTAATTGTTCTTCTTGTGCAAAATTTAAAGTAAATTAGGGTAAAACTCTGGCTTCTGGGGCCATATAAGTCCATATCGGGCGAAATATATATGGGAGCTATATCTAAATCTGAACCGATTTGTTCCAAAATCAATAGGGATCTATTCTGTGCCAAATTTGTGCCAAATTTGAAGTCGATTGGACTAAAACTGCGACCTAGACTTTGATTACAAAAATGTGTTCACGGACAGACGGACAGACGGACATGGCTATATCGACTCAGGAGCCCACCCTGAGCATTTTTGCCAAAGACACCATGTGTCTATCTCATCTCCTTCTGTGTGTTGCAAACATATGCACCTGCTCCACACTGTTCCACAGTATAAAAATAATATGCATTTAATACTAGCGACGCCATCTATGTGTCAAACCGGGAACTTATCAGCCAACCTGTTATGTAAAACGGTGAATTTTAAGTGTGGTTTGTCAAGGAAAGGTATCTTTCTCCTCAACATATCTGAAAATTAAGCACTATATTATAATAAAATACAAAGAGTTACTGTTTCCCATCCAATAAATCGGAAAAAGCAAAAGTAGTAAAAAATTTTACCACATTAAAATTTGCTAAAATGTTGGAAAATGATGCATCCTTTACGTTGACTGCCAATTTCATGTAAATTGGCAGCCTGTGCACAAATCATAAAATTATGTACCGAGTTCCCATTTACGGACAACCCTCTACTTTCAATTTAAGAAAAAAACGGGCAAAAGGGAACCCTTTCCCCATCTTCGCTCCACTCCGACCTAATATCGGACTATCACGTACCCTATATTAATTTCACAACTACTCAATGGTCCCTATAAATTCTATCGAAGTAAATCGAAAATTGCGCCACACTGTGGAACAGGGTACTATAAGTTAGTGCATATGTTTGCAACACCCAGAAGGAGACGAGATAGACACATGGTGTCTTTGGCAAAAATGCTCAGGGTGGGCTCCTGAGTCGATATAGCCATGTCCGTCTGTCCGTGAACACATTTTTGTAATCAAAGTCTAGGTCGCAGTTTTAGTCCAATCGACTTCAAATTTGGCACAAGTATGTGTTTTGGCTCAGAATAGATCCCAATTGATTTTGGAAGAAATCGGTTCAGATTTAGATATAGCTCCCATATTTATGTATTTCGCCCGATATGGACTTATATGGCCCCAGAAGCCAAAGTTTTACCCTAATTTGCTTAAAATTTTGCACAAGAAGAACAATTAGTACTATAGTCAAGTGTGCCAAATTTTATTGAAATCGGTTCAGATTTAGATATAGCTCCCATATATATCTTTCGCCCGATATGGACTAATACGGTCCCAGAAGTTAGAGTTTTACCCCAATTTGGTTGAAATTTTGCACTAGGAGTACAATTAGTAGTGTAGTCAAGTATGCCAAATTTTATTGAAATCGGTTCAGATTTAGATATAGCTCCAATATATATCGTTCGCCCGATTTACACTCATATGACCACAGTCGCCAATCTTTTACTCCGATTTAATTGAAATTTTGCACAGGGAGTAGAATTAGCATTGTAGCTATGCGTGCCAAACTTGGTTGAAATCGGTTCAGATTTAGATATAGCTCTCATACATAGCTTTCGGCCGATTTACACTCATATGACCACAGAGGCCAATTTTTTGCTCCGATTTAGTTGAAATTTTGCACAGGGAGTAGAATTAGCATTGTAGCTATGCGTGCCAAATTTGGTTGAAATCGGTTCAGATTTAGATATAGCTCCCATATATAGCTTTCGCCCGATTTACACTCATACGACCACAGAGGCCAATTTTTTGCTCCGATTTAGTTGAAATTTTGCACAGGGAGTAGAATTAGCATTGTAGCTAATACATATATATTGAGCGATAAATCATAAATAAACTTTTGCAAAGTTACCTTAAAATTGCTTCAGATTTAAATGTTTCCCATATTTTTTTACTATTATTGTGTTCCACCCTAGTGCATTAGCCGACTTAAATTTTGAGTCTATAGATTTTGTAGAAGTCTATCAAATTCTGTCCAGATCGAGTTATATGTAAGTGTATGTATTTGGAACAACCTTTAGGTCTACAAAGTGGTGCAGGGTATAATATAGTCGGCCCCGCCCGACTTTAGACTTTCCTTACTTGTTTTTACTAACATTGTGTTCCACCCTAGTGTAATAGCCGACTTAAATTTTGAGTCTATAGATTTTGTAGAAGTCTATCAAATTCTGTACAGATCGAGTGATATTTAAATATATGTATTTGGGTCAAACCTTTATATATAGCCCCCAACACATTTGACGGATGTGATATGGTATCGAAAATTTAGTTCTACAAAGTGGTGCAGGGTATAATATAGTCGGCACCGCCCGACTTTAGACTTTCCTTACTTGTTTTTTAATATTATTGTGTTCCACCCTAGTGCATTAGCCGACTTAAATTTTGAGTCTATAGATTTTGTAGAAGTCTATCAAATTCTGTCCAGATCGAGTTATATGTAAGTGTATGTATTTGGAACAACCTTTAGGTCTACAAAGTGGTGCAGGGTATAATATAGTCGGCCCCACCCGACTTTAGACTTTCCTTACTTGTTTTTACTAACATTGTGTTCCACCCTAGTGTAATAGCCGACTTAAATTTTGAGTCTATAGATTTTGTAGAAGTCTATCAAATTCTGTCCAGATCGAGATGTTTGGGACAAACCTTTATATAGCCCCCAACACATATGACGGATGTGATATGGTATCGAACATTTAGATCTACAAAGTGGGGCAGGGTATAATATAGTCGGCCCTGCCCGACTTTAGACTTTCCTTACTTGTTTTTTGTTTTGTTTTGTATATGCAAGTTTTTTTGCTAGGAGGTTATTAAAACTCTAATATAGAAACTTGCAGAAACTGTCAGTAAAATTATTCCACATATCAATCCAATTTAGGTAATTGTTTGTATTCTGTACTAAAATCCCATCTTTCAAACAAGCAAAAACATCTTTGGCGTAATAAATTTATTCAAAATTTTTTTCATTTCAACACTGAAAAAACAGTGAACCCACCAGGAAGAAAAATTTCGGTTAATTTTAGAAAATTTTTAATATTTTTAGAAAATTTTAACTAAACAGTAGAACAAACGCTGGCATCACGCCGATGTCATAAAAATAAGTAAATATTTTTCGACAAATTCAAGAAAATTTATTAGACATAATTAATTTTTTTCACTTGTTAAAGAAAATTTTGTAGTATGAAGGAAAAAATTGGAGTTCAAAATTGCAAGAATGTCTTTAGTGACATACGAAGTTCATGATGAACGCATTTGTAGTAAAATTTACAAATTTAAAGAAATATTGAACTATTTTTTGGAAGACACGAATTTAGTTAATCTTTATCCTTCATTTGTGTATATTTTTTCCACGGTCTTAGTTAATTTAACCACCGTACACAAAAAATTATTAGAGAAAAGGAAACTTTCTCCAAACATAATAATTCCATGAACTAAACGAAAGTTAAATTGGCTTTAGTGAAATAGAGAGTTCACTTTTTTTTTGAGTGAACTTAGAGAACGGGACACTAATCTAAATATCTCATGCATATAAATGAAGTTAGCTATTCCACACTCATACTTACATTTTGACCCAATCCTTGGGGTTCCCGACTTAATACCACCGTGTATATACTATGGTGTATATCACTGGAGCAAAATGTCAACACCAAATGATCACCGACCGCTTTGACCACTTGGACAGAACCCGAAAATTGATTGTATTTATTGCGAGCCACCAAAGATCCTCTTTGTTCACCCAAATTTGTCCAATAGCCTGGATGATTCATGGTATAGTTGAAATTGTATTCGATATTATCATCATTTTCACTCCATATTAAACGCAAATATCTTGTATTTGTATGACGATAACCCACTCCAGCATCATGATGACCCTCCGATGAGGAGGAAACCGATGCTGTGCGAATTCCATCAACTCTTCTATGTGTGGGCTGGTAATAGTCTCGCATCTGTTAAGAAATGAAAATGAAAGGAAAAAAACATGAAAAGCAATATGACAAGTGTTGTGATTGAAATTCCATTAGGAAATACGCTGGTGTTGATAACTGCATAGCAACTGACTACACCACATCCTTAATTTAATATCGTTATTCATCACCAATGCCAGTTAACACAGCATAAGATAGAATGATGCATAATGCATGGGAATATGAATGTAAGTGTGTGTGTGTGTGAGAGTTTTTAATATCCCGTAGATACTTACTTGATCTGTAACGTCGTTCAAGTAGAAGGTGATACAGCTATTATAACGATATACTCCGGGTATATCTTGGGTATGCATGATGATTTCATTGCCATGCCAAACACCAGTTATCTGTAAAATCATACAACAACAACAACAAAATAGGTTAAAATGATATCTTCCTTTAAATGGATTGTTGCTTTAAATCAAAAAAAAAATGTCCTTGTATTTCAAGGATACTCTGTATATGGGCCAGACCAGGAGAAGTGTGGCATAGTGTCACTTATATTGGCCTTTCGTCGATATATCGAAAGGTTTTAACCCATATACAACATTTGTGCCAAGAATGAATGAAAAACTACAAAATGTATTTTGATTTTTCAACAACAAAATGGAGAAAAAATTAAAATATGGCCTTCATTAAGAAAATATTTCGAAACTATACTTCGAATAAGACATGTGAAAGTGAATTGTAGCACCAGCAAAATAAATAACACTAGTTTACCAAATAATTTTTTTCTCATGTACATTAGATGAGATGTGACTTTTCTGCTGAATTCGAAAACATTTTTTTTTTTATTTTTTAATGGAACAGTTTTTGAGATATCCCGTTATTATTAGTTTTTCGCTCCTTTTTCACTAAACAAATTATATCTCGAGTTAGAAATGTATTGAAACAATTTTATTAGACATAAATACATTTTTTTTCACTTGTTAAAGAAAATTTTGTAGTTTGAAGGAAAATTTACAAATTTAAAGAAATAATGAACTATTGTATGAGAAATACGAATTTAGTGAATCTTTATGCTTATTTTGTGTATAATTTTTTCTAGTGTTTTTAGTTCATTTAACTAACGTATGCAAAAAACAAGTAAGTAAAGTCTAAAGTCGGGCGGGGCCGACAATATTATAACCTTCACCATTATGTAGACCAAATTTGTTGGGAGTTATTATCAAGGTTTATACTCCCATATACAAATATTTATATCTGAAACGATTTGGAGACAATTTTTTGTACTTCTACAAAATCGCTAGAATTAAAAATTAAATCGGCTAACACCCTGGGTTGAAACACAATGTTAGTGAAAAACAAGTAAGGAAAGTCTAAAGTCGGGCGGGGCCGACTATATTATACCCTGTACCACTTTGTAGATCTAAATTTTCGATACCATATCACATCCGTCAAATAAGTTGGGGGCTATAAATAAAGGTTTGTCCGAAATACATACATTTAAATATCAATCGATCTGGACAGAATTTGATAGACTTCTACGAAATCTATAGACTCAAAATTTAAGTCGGTTAATGCACTAGGGTGGAACAAAATGTTGGTAAAAAAATATGGGAAACATTTAAATCTGAAGCAATTATAAGGAAACTTCACAAAAGTTTATTTATGATGTATCGCTCGATATATATGTATTAGAAGTTTAGGAAAATTAGAGTCATTTTTACAACTTTTCGACTACGTAGTGGCGATTTTACAAGGAAAATGTTGGTATTTTGACAATTTTTGTTGAAATCAGAAAAACATATATATGGGAGCTATATCTAAATCTGAACCGATTTCAACCAAATTTGGCACGCATAGCTACAATGCTAATTCTACTCCCTGTGCAAAATTTCAACTAAATCGGAGTTAAAAATTGGCCTCTGTGATCATATTAGTGTACATCGGGCGAAAGCTATATATGAGAGATATATCTAAATCTGAACCGATTTCAACCAAATTTGGCACGCATAGCTACAATGCTAATTCTACAACCTGTGCAAAATTTCAACTAAATCGGAGCAAAAAATTGGCCTCTGTGGTCATGTGAGTGTAAATCGGGCGAAAGCTATATATGGGAGCTATATCTAAATCTGAACCGATTGCAACCAAATTTGGCACGCATACCTAGAATGCCAATTCAATTCCCTGTGCAAAATTTCAATTAAATCGGAGTAAAAGATTGGCCACTGTGGTCATATGAGTGTAAATCGGGCGAACGATATATATGGGAGCTATATCTAAATCTGAGCCGATGTCAATAAAATTTGGCACACTAGACTATAGTACTAATTGTACTCCTAGTGCAAAATTTCAACCAAATTGGGGTAAAACTCTGGCTTCTGGGACCGTATTAGTCCATATCGGGCGAAAGATATATATGGGAGCTATATCTAAATCTGAACCGATTTCTTCCAAAATCAATAGGGATCTATTCTGAGCCAAAATACATACTTGTGCCAAATTTGAGGTCGATTGCACTAAAACCGCGACCTAGACTTTAATTACAAAAATGTGTTGTGGACAGACGGAAATGTGTTGTGGACAGACGGAGAGACGGACATGGCTATATCGACTCAGGAGCCCACCCTGAACATTTTTGCCAAAGACACCAAGTGTCTATTTCGTCTCCTTCTGGGTGTTGCAAACATATGCACTAACTTATAATACCCTGTTCTACAGTGTGGCGCATGGTATAAATATGGGGAATATAAAGCTAGAGCAATTTTGATGCAATTGTACAAAATAGCATTTATGATTTATCGGGCGATACATATGTATTCGAGATATAGGACAATTTGAGTAATTTTTGCTACTCAGCAGTGGCGATTTTACAAGGATATTGGTTAAATCTCCCATTGAAAATAGGTCTAAAATATGAAACATTCTACCATATTTCCCCTACTCTGGCGTATATATATGGGAGCTATATCTAAATATGAACCGATTTTGACCAAATTTGACATGCATAGTTATAACAAGTAAGGAAAGTCTAAAGTCGGGCGGGGCCGACTATATTATACCCTGCACCACTTTGTAGATCTACATTTTCGATACCATATCACATCTGTCAAATGTGTTGGGTGCTACACGGATGAAAAAGACTGTTTTTCATATGTTTGGCTATAAACATTATATGTTTGGAACACAAATTTTTAAACACAATATTTTTGAGTGCAAGCATATAATGTTCATAAACTAGCATAACATGTTTGGGACATATATGTTAATATGTTAGAACATATTATGTTTGGGACATAAAATGTTTGTAAATATAATATGCTTGGATGCAAACATATATTAATTTAGAAATAGCCTATAAAC
Organism: Haematobia irritans; assembly: GCF_050003625.1. NCBI lineage: Eukaryota > Metazoa > Arthropoda > Insecta > Diptera > Muscidae > Haematobia > Haematobia irritans. Next base: position 129,097,653 of record NC_134400.1, read on the forward strand.
ATATATGTGTTTAGTAGCTTGGAGCGCTATTTAACAGGGAGCGATATTGAATTAAGTTGGTGGTTGTTGCTTGTTATTACAAAATTAACATTTTATTTTTCCTTGGGCAATTGATCAGCTACTTCTTTGATCCTTACAAACTGTGTGGTCCGCTGTTCGAATCCCCGTCCGGCAAAAGGTAAAATTAAAATAAAAAAAATTGAATAATTTCTTCTACAATGTTTGTATTACAGAAAAAGGTGCTAAGAACTAAAAAATCTCGTGGAAGTGAGAAAGATGTGGGGGAATATACAATTGGGCAGAAACAAAATTTTGAGCATTCAGGTCGAAAACCTATGTTGTTAGCACCTATATTACCTGTTTATTTTCATAATTCATTATGATTGTAAATATATAAATAAATAAATAAAATGTTGAGCACAATATTGTTTGGGAGAATTTTTTTTAAGCATATAATATTTTTGGGTGCAAAATGCTTCCAAACATATTATATGTTCACATAATAACATATTGTTTTTTGGAAGACGACATTATTGAATTTGGATGCAAAAATACAAAATGTTTGGAACTTAGACTACCCAAACATATATTGTTTAGACCAATATGCTTTCAAACATATTATATATTGGAAGAGATCAAACATATAAATGTTTGGGCAATACCCAAAAATATATATGCTTGAAGCAAAATATGTTTGGGAGTATATGTTACAGAAGCGATTTTTTGTGAGCGTGTATATATAAAGGTTTGTCCCAAATACATACATTTAAATATCACTCGATCTGGAAGAATTTGATAGACTTCTACAAAATCTATAGACTCAAAATTTAAGTCGGCTAATGCACTAGGGTGGAACACAATGTTAGTAAAAAAATATGGGAAACGTTTAAATCTGAAGCAATTTTAAAGAAACTTCGAAAAAGTTTATTTATTATTTATCGCTCGATATATATGTATTAGAAGTTTAGGAAAATTAGAGTCATTTTTACAACTTTTTGACTAAGCAGTGGCGATTTTACAAGAAAAATGTTGGTATTTTGACCATTTTTGTCGAAATCAGAAAAACATATATGGGAGCTATATCTAAATCTGAACCGATTTCAACCAAATTTGGCACGCATAGCAACAATGCTAATTCTACTCCCTGTGCAAAATTTCAACTAAATCGGAGTTAAAAATTGGCATCTGTGGTCATATGAGTGTAAATCGGGCGAAAGCTATATATGGGAGATATATCTAAATGTGAACCGATTTCAACCAAATTTAGCACGCATAGCTACAATGCTAATTCTGCTCCCTGTGCAAAATTTGAACTAAATCGGAGCAAAAAATTAGCCTCTGTGGTCATATGAGTGTAAATCGGGCGAAAGCTATATATGGGAGATATATCTAAATCTGAACCGATTTCAACCAAATTTGGCACGCATAGCAACAATGCTAATTCTACTCCCTGTGCAAAATTTCAACCAAATTGGGGTAAAACTCTGGCTTCTGGGACCGTATTAGTCCATATCGGGCGAAATATATATATGTGAGCTATATCTAAATCTGAACCGATTTCAATAAAACTTGGCACACTTGACTATAGTCCTAATTGTTCTTCTTGTGCAAAATTGTAAGTAAATTAGGTTAAAACTCTGGCTTCTGGGGCCATATAAGTCCATATCGGGCGAAATATATGGGAGCTATATCTAAATCTGAACCGATTTCTTCCAAAATCAATAGAGATCTATTCTGAGCCAAAACACATATTTGTGCCAAATTTGAAGTGGATTGGACTAAAACTGCGACCTAGACTTTGATTACGAAAATGTGTTCACGGACAGACGGACAGACGGACATCGCTATATCGACTCAGGAGCCCACACTTAGCATTTTTGCCAAAGACACCATATGTCTATCTCGTCTCCTTCTGGGTGTTGCAAACATATGCACTAACTTGTAATACCCTGTTCCACAGTGTGGAGCATGGTATAATAATAATCCTGCTATCTCAGCAAAAAACGTAAATTGGAGAATAATTTTGGCCTCCGTGGTCATATGGGTGTAAATCGGGCGAAAAATATATATGGGAGCTATATCAAAATCTGAACCGATTTGAACCAAATTTGGCACGCTTAACGATACTATTAAACGTACTCCTTGTGCAAAAGTTGAAGCAAATCAGGGCAAAACTCTGGCTTTTGAGGCCATATGAGTCTAAATCGGGCGAAAGATATATATGGGAGCTATATCTTAATCTGAACTGATTTTAACAAAATTTAGCACACTGAACGATACTCTTAAACGTACTCCTTGTGCAAAAGTTGAAGCAAATCAGGACAAAACTCTGGCTTTTTGGCCCTATAAGTTCAAATCGGACGAAAGATATATATGGGATCAATATCTAAATCTGAACCGATTTGGCTGATATTTTGCATATCTTACGAAAGCCCCAAAATATTTGGCTGCACGAAATTTTGAGAAAATACGTTGATAAATACGTAATTATGACCAGATCGATGATAAATGTATATGGCAGCTATATCTAAATTTGAACCGATTTCAAAATCAATAGCGATTGCCTTTGTACCAAAAAACGACCTCATGCCAAATTTGAGGACGATCGGACTTAAACTGCGAGCTGTACTTTGTACACAAAATTACATATGCAGACAGACGGATGGACAGACAGACAGAGGGACTTCGCTAAATCGACTCAGAATTTAAGTCTAAGACGATCGGTATACTAAACGATGGGTCTCAGACTTTTCCTTCTTGGCGTTACATACAAATGCACAAACTTATGATACCCTGTACCACAGTAGTGGTGAAGGGTATAATTATTAGAGTAAAGGAAATGTTCTCTAAACATAATAATTCCATGAACTAAAATATAATTTAATTGGCTTTAGTGAAATAGAGAGTTCACTTTTTTTTGAGTGTAGGAAATTTGAATATCTTTCAGTGACAAGAGAACTCTTATATCCATATAAAAAATTTTGGTAAAAATTAAAGTAAAATTGCAATTGCAACATCAATTTCAGAAATTTTGCATTTTTCTGAATCACTTAAAATCGCAGCAAAAAAATTTGGAAGTTCTACTAAAGCCACAACTTTAAAACCACTTCTACGAATGTCCTCCCAAAGATGTTCTTTATTTTAACTACACAGGAAATTCTTTTAATTCATTTTTGTCCTAACTGGCTTTTTTCATATTTTAATGGGTAATTTTAACTGTTTTTATAGCCTAAACCACCCCAGCAAAAAAAGCGTCGCCAAAAAAGTAATGAAAATTTTCTTTTTGGATCCGGAAGTGGCGCAAAATTAACGCAGAAGCGATGAATTTAACATGGGCTTGTAATAGGACGGAAGTCCTCGATTTCAACAGCCGTTGCACTGAATTTGCATCACTTCTTTAGGTGTGATCCGAATTCAATGTTTTGGATGTAAATTACAAAATTCTGTGATATTTTGTCAAAAAATAATTTTTATAATTTTTTAAAATTTTTAATGGATTCTAACGTTTGTGAGAAACATTTGACCTCAAATATTTTCAAAAATTCACATTTTTTTCAGATTGGATTTAGCATTTTTTTTTTTGACAAAATTTAAATGATTTGTACCATTTTAAGAATTTTTACCCTGTTTTTAACCTATTTGAAACAAAAAAATGTAAAATTACCCATTAAAAGTATGAAAAAAACCAAGATATAAAAAATTTTATTAAAAAAACTTCCTGGGTTAAAATAAAGAACATCATTGGAAGTGCATCTTCTGTAAGTGCTTTTAAAGTTGTGCCTTTGGAAGAACTTCCAAATTTTTTTGCTGGGCACATAGTGGTCAGGGTATAATAACATTGATCGGCCAAAAAATGTGCCTACAAGAAATATTGATGATTTAGACCCCATAAAATATATTCCGATCGACTCAGAATCACCTCCTGAGTCGATCTAGCGCTTGGTGTCCGTCCGTCCGTCCGTCCGTCTGTCCATGTATTTGTTGTTCACAGGATTCCGGTCGCAATTATTAACCGATTTGGATGAAATTTGGTACAGGGTGTTTTTTGTGCACAAGTACGAACGCCATTGAAATTGGAAGAAATCGGATCAAATTTAGATATAGCTCCCATATATACGTATCGCCCGATTTCGACAAATGGACTCACGTTGCGTTGTTTTACAAACCGATCGTCATAAAATTGTGCACATAGTAAACTTGTTCATCACCCTTGAAGTCTGCAAAATTTCATCGAAATCGGTTCAGATTTAGATATAGCTCCCATATATATGTATCGCCCGATTTTCCCAAATTTGACCATAAAAACCTCATTTATTAAACGATCTTACTCAAACTTGGCTTACTCCAATCTTTTATAGTACTGACAATATGTGCCAAAAATCATCGAAATCGGTTCAGATTTAGATATAGCTCTCATATATATGTATCGCCCGATTTTGCCAAATTTGGCCATAAAACCCTTATTTGTCAACCGATCGTACTCAAAGTTGGCTAAATATGATATTCTATAGCTCTAACTGTATGTGCGAAATTTCATCGAAATTGCTTTAAATTTAGATATAGCTCCCATGTATAAGTATCGCCCGATTTTGCCAAATTTGTCCGTAAACCCCTTATTTATCAACCGATCGTAACCAAGGTTGGCTAAATGTAATCTTCCATAGCGCTAACTGTATGGCAAAATTTCATCGAAATCGGTTCAAATTTAGATATAGCTCTCATATATATGTATCGCCCGATTTTGAAAAATTTGCCCCTAATAACCTTATTTTCGACCATAGGGGCTTCATTTATTAACTGATCGTACTCAAATTTTACACAAGATAACCTCTTGTGGCATTAATTAAACCCGCAAAATATTATGCAAATTGGTTCAGATTTACATATAGCTTCCATATATATGCATCGTGCTAAAAAAAAAATCTAACAAAATTTGAAGATTCCCACAAATCTACCAAACCAATATTTCTATAGAAATTTTTGTCAAAACTTTATTCCTGTTGAAAATTTTGTCAACATTTTATTTCTATTGAAAATTTTGTCAAAATTGTACTTCTATAGAAATTTTTTTCAAAATATTATTTCTATAAAAAATTTTATTTCTATGGAATTTTTTCTCAAAATTTTATTTCTATAGAATTTATTATCAAAATTTTATTTCTATAGAAAATTTTCTCAAAAAAAATTTGTTTATCGAAAATTTTTCCAAAATTTTATTTCTATCGAGATTTAACAAATAAAATTACTATTTTTGGTTGAATTCTACCAGCTGTGGCAACCGTGGTGGTAATACAAATTTATTTTCTAGGTTATATACGTTGCATTTTCATGTTTTACGATAATAAAGTACTTGGAACCATTTTTATTTTGTAAAATTTGTTTAAATTACTATTGTAGGGAAAATTATTTGGGAATGTATGGGAAAGTAGGGAACTTTTTTTGTCCTTGTAGGGTAAACCGAACATTTTCCCTGGCAACACTGACTATAAGATATAGTCAGATTGAGACATAGCACCCATAAACATGTACCCCTTAATTTTCTTAAATATGCAGCTGCGGTTTATCTTCCAGACCTATATCAATGTTACCCACAAATGCTTATAATTACTAATTCGGTAAGGGTGGTTTAGGGTATGATATAGTCGGCTCCGCCCGACTTTCTACTTTACTTACTTGTTTCTAACTCGCTTTTTTCATATTTTTAATAGGAAACTTATTTTTTTTTTTCAAATGTGTTAAAAACAGATTAAGAATTAATAAAATTGTACAAATTATTAAAATTTTGACAACGAAATGCTAAATACTTTCTAGAAAAATTGCGAATTTTTGAAAAAAAAATTGATGTTAAACATTCCAGACACGCGTTATAATGCATTAAAAATCATAAACAATTTTAAAAATTATTTATTTGTCAAAACACTGAATTGGAATCAGTGTTGCCAGGCGATTTTTGATCCTTCCCCCAAATCTTAAGAAAACAACCCCTAAATCGGTCTAGGCTTTTTTCAAAAACCCCCAAAAATTTAAGAATGTAAAAAGTACAAAAAAGGGTCCCAAATTTCGTGAAAAATTCCTGTAGTGGTACACTTTAAAAATTAAATTTAATAGAAATATATATATATATATATATATATATATATATATATATATATATATATATATATATATATATATATATATATATATATATATATATATATATATATATATATATATATATATATATATATATATATATATATATATATATATATATATATATATATATATATATATATATATATATATATATATATATATATATCCGATCCGGCTGAAATTTGGTACATAGCGTTAGTATATGATCTCTAACAACCATGCAAAAATTGGTCCACATCGGTCCATAATTATGTACAGCCCCCATATAAACCGATCCCCCGATTTGGCTTGCGGAGCCTCTAAGAGAAGCAAATTTCATCCGATCCGGCTGAAATTTGGTACATAGTGTTAGTATATGGTCTCTAACAACCATGCAAAAATTGATCCACATCGGTCCATAATTATATACAGCCCCCATATAAACCGATCCCCCGATTTGGATTGCGGAGCCTCTAAGAGAAGCAAATTTCATCCGATCCGGCTGAAATTTGGTACATGTTGTTAGTATATGGTCTCTTACAAGCATGCACAAATTGATCCACATCAGTCCATAATTATATATAGCACCCATATAAACCGATCCCCCGATTTGGCTTGCGGAGCCTCTAAGAGAAACAAATTTCATCCGATCCGGCTGAAATTTGGTACATGGTGTTAGTATATGGTCTCTAACGACCATGCAAAAATTGGTCCACATCGGTCCATAATTATATATAGCCCCCATATAAACCGATCCCCCGATTTGGCTTGCGAGGCCTCTAAGTGAAGCAAATTTCATCCGATCCGGCTGAAATTTGGTACATGGTGTTAGTATATGGTCTCTAACAACCATGCAAAAATTGGTCCACGTCGGTCAATAATTATATATAGCCCCCATATAAACCGATCACCAGATTTGACCTCCGGAGCCTCTTGGAAGACCAAAATTCATCTGAATCAGTTGAAATTTGGTACGTGGTGTTAATATATGGCCTCAAACTCCCATGCAAAAATTGGTCGATATCGGTCCATAATTATATATAGGCCCCATATGAATCGATCCCCAGATTTGACCTACAGAGCCCCTTGGAAGAGCAAAATTGTTCCCATTCCGTTGAAATTTGGTTTGTGATGTTAGTATATGGTATCCAACAACTATGCAGGAATTGGTTCATATCAGTCCATAATTATATATAGTCCCCATATAAACCGATCCTCAGACTTGACCTCTGGCCTTTTGGAGAAGCAAAATTCATCCGATCTGGTTGAAATTTGGTACGTGGTGGTAGTATATGATATTTAACAACCATGCCAAAAGTGGTCCATATTAGTCCATAATCGTATATAGCTCCCATATAAACCGATCCCGATATTTGGTTTTGGAGCCTCTTGGAGGAGCAAATTTCATCCGAATCAATTGAAATTTGATACATTGTGCTAGTATATGGCCGTTAACAACCATGCCTAAGTAGGTCCATATCGGTCCATAGTTATATATAACCCTCAGATAAATCGATCCCCAATCACACAAAAATTGGTCCACATCAAGTTCTTTATTCTATATAGCACCCATATAAGCGATCCCCATATTTCAATTCTGGCTCTCTACGTACCGTGCAAAAGCCATGTCGATTTGTAATTATTTGTAGACTTACCTATACATAACTTTTTTGTCTAATATATACCATGTATGGACTAACTCACAATTTAGAAAACGATGTTAAGAAGTTTTAAGATACCACAACCCAAGTAATTCGATTGTGGATGACAGTCTTTCGTAGAAGTTTCTATGCAATCCATGGTGGAGGGTACATAAGATTCGGCCTGACCGAACTTACAGCCGTATATACTTGTTTCTCATAATACATGCCAGAGTTGTTCGGAATTTGCTTGAGATTTGCTCCACTTTATAAGGTCTAAGATATTTTTTTACCCCCAAAAATCCCCCTAAATAAATTTTACCCCTAAAAATCCCCCTAAACGTGAAAAAACCCTAAATTTGGGGGGAAACCCCCTAACCAGGCAACACTGATTGGAATCACACCTTAAGAAGTGATGCATATTCAGTTCAACGGCTGTGGAAATGGTGGACATCCGTCCTATGAGAAGCCCATGTTAAATTCATCGCTTCTGCGTCAATTTTGCACCACTTACGCATCCAAAAGAAAATTTTCACAACTTTTTTGGCGACGCTTGTTTTGCTGGGTAAGTATATGTATTTGAAAGATTTGAGATACTATCGAAATTTTTTTAGTTTTTGAGATAGCATAGAAAAATTTTAAAATTTTAATATGGCAGAAGAAGATTTTCATAATTGTAAAGAGGTTTGTGGTTTTTTTAATTCTGCAATTTCTCGACTTTGTGGAAAACTGACAGTTTAACGAAACTGTAAAAAAATATTGTCGGATTTCTCAAGAAATAGTTTAGTTAACCAAAATAATATAGACTTTTCAACTTGGTAGAAGTAAATAAACCTGTATGTAGAAGTAAATAAACCATAGATGAACTATATTTAAGGGAATCATAAACTAGACAAGCAAAAAACTAACTTTGGGGGTTAATTTGACTACATTTTAGTTCAATGAAAAATGGTTCAGTGTATATTTAAAAGACAAATGTTTTATTCATCGAATGCTTTTAAAAAATGCTTCTCAGTCTAAGTCTTTTTCATTATTCTCCGATTCTTAAAATTGAAAAAAGAATTTTTCCAATCTCTTTAGCCGTTTTGGAGATATAAAATTTTCAATTTTGAAATTGCCATAACATTTTTAATTTCATATTTGGCACAATTTTATATATAGATATAACCTTTCTATAAACGACTATGCCACCTGACTGACCCATATATAACCAGAAATCGAATTCTTCGCATATGTTCTCATATATAGGGGTTTTATATATGAGAACATTATTTTTTTTTGTCACATCCATAGCATATATTTTTTTTTGTCACATCCATAGCAAGAGTCATCATCACCACCAATACTGCAGCCTATTCGTCATCATTCAAAAACGAGACACAATGGTGCAATTTGAGCTATGGAAGTTATGACGTTGAATTGGTTAAAATAATTGAATTATTTAATTATTTAATTTGTGCTCGTTGTGAATGTAAAGCAAAACGATTCTGGAATTTTTACTTCTCTGCAACACAATGAAAAATTATCACGCCTTGTATTCGTTCATCGCCAACGGAATGGGAAAGTTGATATCTTGTATGTCTGGTTAGACTACATCAGACCGTGAGTCCCTTTACCCTTAGGGTCAATCGATGTCAACAGCGCTAACATGAGTGAAATTGAATTGGTTGTTCGTTACAATTCTTTCAGAAACAATTAAATGTGAATGCGGTATGATGTGGTTGATAAACGATTGAATTGAAATGGAAACCTCTTTAAATGCGAGATAGATAAAAGTTTTTTTTTCTATTGGTTATTTTAAATGGGAAATTTATGACACTGATGTGGGTCACATCATTTCAAAGATAGGTGATAATTTGTTGCTAATTTATAAACAGATCATTTAATGATCTTTGTACATTGAAATCAGATTTTTGATCCACATTAGGCTCTATAGACAGCTTAATTCTAAGCAATATAATATGAATGGGGACATTTGCTCGATTACATTTACCGCAATCATATATCTAGCAGTTAAATTCAAGGTATCCGACACGATTGTTTTGTGAAAATATCTTTTTATATAAAATTTGACTTATTTATTGGTTTGTTTGTTCTGGATAAGCTCGGAAAATACTGAACATTTACTTTAAATTTTCAGGGAACGAATAGTTTTATCAAGGGAAGGGAAACCTCCGCCTTGCCCAAACTGGGTTTATATTCTCCGATTTACTTAAAATTTTCAGATAAGGATAGGTGTGGCGTCTAAACAAAAATCAGTTACACAAACAAAAAAAATATCAACCTATTTCCAATTAAAATTTTAATTGAATTTTCAAAAATATTCAATTAAAAATGTAATTGAATCAAAAATTGTTTTTATTAAAACAAAAATTAATTGGATCAATTATTTTTTTAATAGACTTCATTGATTGATACTACCATTTCTGTGATTGAAGACATATCAATTAAAAATTAGTTGGTTCAATTACTTTCGTGATGGAATCAAAAAAAACAAGTAAAAGCAGAGTTATTTTCGGCCCGGCCGAACCTTAAATACCCACCACCATGAAAATGCAGATTTTTAATTTTTATAACAATGTTTTTTTTTTTTAATTTTTGACAAATTTCTAGATTTCTTTTATTTATATTTATGTATAACAAATATTGAAAAGATTTTAATATTTTTAATTATGTTCTGCTATAAAGATACCGTCGTGGTAACTGTGATTTGTTGCGTATGTTTTACATTTCACATTTTCGATATGGAGTTTTTTTTGACACAAATTTTAAAGACAATCATTATCAAAAATTCCGATTAATTTGCTCTCAATCAAAATACTTTGTACGAAAGGGGAATTTCATTCCGGGGGTAAATATAATTTCTTTGGGTGTACGCTCAAGAAATTAAATCAATCCATATCGATTACCAAAAGGACCGGTAAAAATAAATACGATACAGATTTTTGAGGGTCTAAAATACATTTTAAGACAAACTGGATAATAACCAAGGATTCTAGAAGCCCAAGAAGTAAAGTCGGGAGATCGGTCTATATGGGGACTAATCCAAAACATATACCGATACACCTCAATTTCGGCACACATATTTATGGTCCCAAAATACCCCTTGATTTCGAAATTCAGGGAAATCGGGTAATGAATACAGTTTATAGAAGCCCAAGAATAAAAATCGGTAGATCGGTCTATATGGGGCCTATACCAAAACATGGACCGATGGGAACCATTTTCAGCACATTATTTTATGTTCCCCAAATACCTCTAGATTTTCAAAATACCTCTAGATTTTCAATTTCATACAAATCGGATAGAAAATACTGTTTCTAGACGTGTAAGAAGCAAAATTGGGAGATCGGTCTATATGGGGGCTATACCAAAACATGGACCGATACGGACCATTTTCGACATACCACTTTATGATCCCAAAATACCTCTAGATTTTCAATTTCAGACAAATCGGATAGAAAATACTGTTTTTAGACGCCCAGGAAGTAAAATCGCGAGATCGGTCTATATGGGGGCTATACCAAAACATGGACCTATACGGACTATTTTCGACACACCTCTTTATAGTCCCACAATACCTCTAGATTTACAATTTCAGGCAAATCGGATGGTAAATATAGTTTTTAGACGCCTAAGAAGCAAAATCGGGAGATCGGTCTATATGGGGGTTATACTAAAACATGGATCGATACGGACCATTTTCGACACACCTCTTTATGGTCCCAAAATACCTCTAGATTTTCAATTTCAGACAAATCGGATAGAAAATACTGTTTCTAGACGCCCAAGAAGCAAAATCGGGAGATCGGTCTATATGGGGGCTATACCAAAACATGGACCTATACGGACTATTTTCGACACACCTCTTTATAGTCCCACAATACCTCTAGATTTCCTATTTCAGGCAAATCGGATGGTAAATATAGTTTTTAAACGCCTAAGAAGCAAAATCGGGAGATCGGTCTATATGGGGGCTATACCAAAACATGGATCGATACGGACCATTTTCGACACACCTCCTTATGTTCCCAAAATACCTCTAGATTTTCAATTTCAGACAAATCGGATAGAAAATACTGTTTCTAGACGCCCAAGAAGCAAAATCGGGAGATCGGTCTATATGGGGGCTATACCAAAACATGGACCGATACGGACCATTTTCGACACACCTCTTTATGGTCCCAAAATACCTGTAGATTTCCAATTTCAGGCAAATATGATAAAAACTACGAATTTTATAGGCCCAAGACCCCAAATCGGGAGGTCGGTTTATATGGGGACTATATCAAAACTTGGACCGATATAGCCCATCTTCGAACTTGACCTGCCTGCAAACAAAAAACGAATCTGTGCCAAATTTCGGGACGATAGCACCATTATTGAAGGCTGTAGCGTGATTACAACAGACAGACAGACAGACGGACAGACGGACAATCTTATATCGTCTTAGAATTTCTCCCTGATCAAGAATATATATACTTTATATAGTCGGAAATCGATATTTCGATGTGCTACAAACGGAATGACAAACTTATTATACCCCCGTCACCATTTTATGGTGGTGGGTATAAAAAAAATTTTGTGTATAGGTAGACTTCATCTTTGCCCGTCTTTTTTTAAAGCACATACAGTGAATAAACTAAACTTCTGGGAATTACTTGAATTTTACAGAGGACATTGTGGCAGGTTTTTAAAAAATTATTTTAATCGGGTATCTGGTTATTTAATATTTGGACTGAGAGGGCGGACCTCCCCCTTATACAACCTTTTGAAAATTGGGCTAAAGTTATCCGATTTGCTTCACATTTTCACAGAAGTTTGAAGGGGCTTCTAGACAAAGATCCGCTAAATTATTTTTCGATATTTAGTCGGGGAGAAGTACAGTGGAAGAACTAATCTTGTGCGAATTATTTGAATTTTACAGAGGACGTGGCGGAAATTATTATGAGGTATCTGATTTTTATACCCTGCGCCACACTGTGGAACAGGGTATTATAAGTTAGTGCATATGTTTGCAACACCCAGAAGGAGACGAGATAGACACATGGTGTCTTTGGCAAAAATGCTCAGGGTGGGCTCTTGAGTCGATATAGCGATGTCCGTCTGTCCGTGAACACATTTTTGTAATCAAAGTCTAGGTCGCAGTTTTAGTCCAATCGACTTCAAATTTGGCACAAGTATGTGTTTTGGCTCAGAATAGATCCCTATTGATTTTGGAAGAAATCGGTTCAGATTTAGATATAGCTCTCATATATATATATTTCGCCCGATATGGACTTATATGGCCCCAGAAGACAGAGTTTTACCCTAATTTGTTTAAAATTTTGCACAAGAAGAACAATTAGTACTATAGTCAAGTGTGCCAAATTTTATTCAAATCGGTTCAGATCTAGATATAGCTCCCATATATATCCTTCGCCCGATATGGACTAATACGGTCCCAGAAGCCAGAGTTTAACCCCAATTTGGTTGAAATTTTGCACAGGGAGTAGAATTAGCATTCTAGCTATGCGTTGCAAATTTTGCTGAAATCGGTTCAGATTTAGATATAGCTCCCATATATATCGTTCGCCCGATTTACACTCGTATGACCACAGTGGCCAATCTTTTACTCCGATTTAGTTGAAATTTTGCACAGGAAGTCGATTTGGCATTGTAGCTATGCGTACCAAAGTTGGATGAAATCGGTTCAGATTTAGATACAGCTCCAAATATAGCTTTCGCCCGATTTACACTCATATGACCACAGAGGCCAATTTTTTGCTCCAATTTAGTTGAAATTTTGCACAGGGAGTAGAATTAGCATTGTAGCTATGCGTGCCAAAGTTGGTTGAAATCGGTTCAGATTTAGATATATCTCTCATATATAGCTTTCGCCCGATTTAGACTCATATGACCACAGAGGCCAATTTTTAACTCCGATTTAGTTGTAATTTACACAGCGAGTAGAATTAGCATTGTTGCTATGCGTGCCAAATTTCGTTGAAATCGGTTCAGATTTAGATATAGCTCCCATATATATGTTTTTCTGATTTCGACAAAAATGGTCACAATACTAACATTTTCCTTGTTAAATCGCCACTGCTTAGTCGAAAAGTTGTAAAAATGACTCTAATTTCCCTAAACTTCTAATACATATATATCGAGCGATAAATCATAAATAAACTTTTGCGAAGTTTCCTTAAAATTGCTTCAGATTTAAATGTTTCCCATATTTTTATACCCTGCACCACACTGTGGAACAGGGTATTATAAGTTAGTGCATATGTTTGTAACACCCAGAAGGAGACGAGATAGACACATGATGTCTTTGGCAATAATGCTCAGGGTGGGTCCCTGAGTCGATATAACCATGTCCGTCTGTCCGTCCGTCCGTCTGTCTGTGAACACATTTTTGTGATCAAAGTCTAGGTCGCAATTTAAGTCCAATCGCCTTCAAATTTGGCACATGCTCCTAATTTGGGTTAGAATAGTACCCTATTGATTTTGGAAGAAATCGGTTCAGATTTAGATATAGCTCCCATATATATCTTTCGCCCGATATGCACTAATATGGACCCAGCAGCCAGATTTTTATACCGATTTGCTTGAAATTTTGTACAAACATAACACTTAGTTGTATAGTAAAGTGTGCAAAATTTGATTGAAATCGGTTCAGATTTAGATATAGCTCCCATATATATCTTTCGCCCGATATGGACTAATATGGTCCTAAAAGCCAGAGTTTTGGCCCAATTTGGTTGAAATTTTTCACAGGGAGTAGATTTAGCATTGTAGCTATGCGTGCCAAATTTGGTTGAAATCGATTCAGATTTAGATATAGCTCCCATATATATCTTTCGCCCGATATGCACTTATATGGACCCAGAAGCCAGAGTTTTATCCCGATTAGCTTGAAATTTTGCACAAGGAGTACAATTTGATTGAAATCGGTTCAGATTTAGATATAGCTTCCATATATATTTTTCGCCCGATATTGACTTATATGGCCCCAGAAGCCAGAGTTGTGGCCCAATTTGATTGAAATTTTGCACTAGGAGTACAATTAGTAATATAGTCACGTGTGCCAAATTTGATTGAAATCGGTTCAGATTTAAATATAGCTCCCATATATGTTTTTCTTATTTCGACCAAAATGGTCAAAATACCAACATTTTCCTTGTTTTTTACTAAAGTTGTGTTCCACCCTAGTGCATTAGCCAACTTAAATTTTGAGTCTATAGATTTTGTAAAAGTCTATCAAATTCTGTTTATATCGAGTGATATTTAAACGTATGTATTTGGGACAAACCTTTATATATAGCCCCAACACATTTGACGGATGTGATATGGTATCGAAAATTTAGATCTACAAAGTGGTGCAGGGTATAATATAGTCGGCCCCGCCCGACTTTGGACTTTCGTTACTTGTTTGATATTTAGTTAGACACGGAGGGTGGCTTTTGCTTTGCCAGGCGTGGTTGACATTTTCGGTGAAGACTGGGGTAGCGTCTAAACAAAGATCCACTACTTTATTTTTTATACCCTAAACCACATAGTGGTCAGGGTATAATAAGTTTGATCTGCCAAAAAATGTGCCTACCATAAATATTGATTTTAGACCCCATAAAATATATACAGATCGACTCAGAGTCACCTCCTGAGTCGATCTAGCGCTTGGTGTCCGTCTGTCCATGTATTTGTTGTTCACAGGATTCCGGTCGCAATTATTAACCGATTTTGATGAAATTTGGTACAGGGAGTTGTTTGGGCACAAGGACGAATTGAATCGGATCAAATTTAGATATAGCTCCCTTATATATGTATCGCCCGATTTCGACAAATGGGGTCACATTGCTCTTTTTTACTAACCGATCGTCTTCAAATTTAGCACAAAATAGTCTTCTGCATCACCCTTTAAGTCTGCAAAATTTCATCGAAATCGGTTCAGATTTAGATATAGTTCCCATATATATATATATATATATATATATATATCTATATATATATATATATATATATATATATATATATATATATATATATATATATATATATATATATATATATATATATATATATATATATATATATATATATATATATATATATATATATATATATATATATATATATATATATATATATATATATATATATATATATATATATATATATATATATATATATATATATATATATATATGTATCGCCCGATTTTGCCAAATTAGGTCATAAAACCCTTATTTATCAACCGATCTTACTCCAAGTTGGCTAAATCTAATATTCTATAGCACTAACTATATGTGCAAAAAATCATCAAAATCGATTCAGATTGAGCTATAGCTCCCGATTATTCTAAATTTGGCCATAAAACCCTTATTTATCAACCGATCTTACTCAAAGTTGGCTAAATGTAATCTTCTATAGCATCAACTGTATGTGCAAAAAATTGTCGATATCAGTTCAGATTGAGATATAGCTCCCATATATATGTATAGCCCGATTTTCCCAAATTTGGCCATAGAACCCTTATTTATTATCCGATCTTACTCAAAGTTGGCTAGATCCAATCCTCTATAGTACTAACGGTATGTGCAAAATTTCATCGAAATCGGTTCATATGTAGATATAGCTCCCATATATGTATCGCCCGATTTTGAAAAATTTGCCCCTAATAATCTTATGTTTGACCATACAGGCCTCATTTCTTAACAGATCTTACTCAAATTTTGCACAAGGTAAACTTTTGTGGTATTCCCAAATTTAGCCATAATACTTTTATTTATTAACCAATGTTACTCAAATTTCAAATTTTGATGTACTAGCCGATCGTATTTATACGTACTTATAGCTCTTACATAAGAATATTGCTCGATTTTTACAAATTTGGATTTATTACCCACACTAATTGAGCGATTTTCTCTTTTTTAATAATGGGCTCAATACGAGTATTTCTGGCATACTAACCCCGTAGGTACAATATCAACTACAGCCAGTGTTGCTAGAAGAAGGGGAAATTCCCTATATGTAGGGGCTTTCTAATATTTAGCGTCTTGTACGGACGTAGGGCCACAATGTAGGACATTTTCACTCAACACAATTTGTAATAATTTTTACATTTTGGTGGCTCTAGAGGAGGAAATTAGAAGCCGGCAAGGCTTGATCTTTAACAATGTGTGGTAAATTTTATTCCTGTAGAAAATTTTGTCAACATTTTATTTCTATAGAACATTTTGTCAAAATTGTATTTCTATAGAAATTTTTTTCAAAATATTATTTCTTTAAAAAATTTTCTCAAAATTTTATTTCTTTGCAATTTTTTCTCAAAATTTTATTTCTATAGAATTTATTGTCAAAATTTTATTTCCATAGAAAATTTTTCACAAAAATTTGTTTACAGAAACTTTTCCCAAAATTTTATTTTTATAGAGATTTAACAAAAAAGATTACTAATTTGGGTAGAATTCTACCAACTGTGGCAACCGTGGTGGTAATACAAATTTATATTCTAAGTTATATACGTTGCTTATTCATGTTTTAAGATAATAAAGTACTTAGAACCATTTTTGTTTTGTAAAATTTTTTAAATTTAACGAAAAATGTAGCAGGGAAAATTGTTTGGGAATGTATAGGAAAGTAGGGAACTTTTTTTTTTGTCCTTGTAGGGTAAACCGAACATTTTCCCTGGCATCATTGACTATGAGCTATAGTCAGATTGACACAAAGCACCCATAGACAGGTACCCCTTAATTTTCATAAATATGCAACTGCGGTTTATCTCCCAAAACTATGTGTTACCCCATAAATGCTTATGATTACTAATTCTGTAATGGTGGTTTAGGGTATGATATAGTCGGCCCCGCCCGACTTTCTACTTTACTTACTTGTTTAATAATGGGCTCAATACGAGTATTTGTGGCATACTAACCCCGTAGGTGCAATATCAACTACAGCCAGTGTTGCTAGAAGTAGGAGAAATTCCCTATATGTAGGTTTTTTCTAATATTCAGCGTCTTGTAGGGACGTAGGGCCACAATGTAGGGACATTTTGTAATAATTTTTACATTTTGGTGGCTCTAGAGGAGGAAATTAGAAGCCGGCAAGGCTTGATCTTTAACAATGTGTGGTAACAACAGTTACCACTGGTGCCAAAAAAAAAAAACTCTAACAAAATTTGAAGATTACCACAAATCTACCAAACAAATATTTGTATAGAAATTTTTGTCAAAACTTTATTCCTGTAGAAAATTTTGTCAACATTTTATTTCTATAGAAAATTTTGTCAAAATTGTATTTCGATAGAAATTTTTTTCAAAATATTATTTCTATATAAAATTTTCTCAAAATTTTATTTCTATGGAATTTTTTCTCAAAATTTTATTTCTATAGAAAAATTTCCCAAAAAAAAATTTGTTTATCGAAAATTTTTCCAAAATTTTATTTCTAGAGAGATTTAACAAATAAAATTTCTATTTTTGGTTGAATTCTACCAAGTGTGGCAACCGTGGTGGTAATACAAATTTATTTACTAGGTTATATACGTTGCATTTTCCTGTTTTAATATAATAAAGTACTGAGAACCATTTTTATTTTGTAAAATTTGTTTAAATTTAACGAAAACTATGTTATTATAGGGAAATGTATGGAAAAGTAGGGAATTTTTGTTTGTCTTTGTAGGGTAAACCGAACATTTTCCCTGGCAACACTGACTATGAGACATAGTCATATTGAGATATAGGACCCATAAATATGTACCCCTTAATTTTCTTAAATATGCAACTGCGGTTTATCTTCCACACCTATATCAATGTTACCCCACAAATGCTTACTTACTTGTTATACCCACCACCATAGAATGGTGACGGGGGTATAATAAGTTTGTCATTCCGTTTGTAACACATCGAAATATCGATTTCCGACTATATAAAGTATATATATTCTTGATCAGGGAGAAATTCTAAGACGATATAACGATGTCCGTCTGTCCGTCTGTCTGTCTGTCTGTCTGTCTGTCTGTTGTAATCACGCTACAATCTTCAATAATGAAGCAATCGTGCTGAAATTTTGCACGAACTCGTCTTTTGACTGCAGGCAGGTCAAGTTCGAAGATGGGCTATATCGGTCCAGGTTTTGATATAGTCCCCATATAAACCGACCTCCCGATTTGGGGTCTTGGGCTTATAGAAATCGTAGTTTTTATCCAATTTGCCTGAAATTTGAAATCTAGAGGTATTTTATGACCATAAAGAGGTGTGCCAAAAATGGTGAGTATCGGTCCATGTTTTGGTATACCCCCCATATAGACCGATCTCCCGATTTTACTTCTTGGGCTTATAGAAACCGCAGTTTTTATTCAATTTACCTGAAATTGGAAATCTAGAGGTATTGTAGGACCACGAATACGTGTGCCAAAAATTGTGAGTATCGGCCCATATGTTGGTATAGCCCCCATATGGACCGATCTCCCGATTTTACTTCTTGGGCTTATAGAAACCGCAGTTTTTATTTAATTTACCTGAAATTGGAAATCTAGAGGTATTGTAGGACCCCAAATACGTGTGCCAAAAATTGTGAGTATCGGTCCATGTTTTGGTAGGGTCCCCATATAAAACGACCTCCCGATTTGGGGTCGTGGGCTTATAGAAACCGTAGTTTTTATCCAATTTGTCTGAAATTGGAAATCTAGAGGTTTTTTAGGACCATAAAGAGGTGTGCCGAAAATGGTGGGTATCGGTCCATATTTTGGTATAGCCCCCATATAGACCGTTTTCCCGATTTTACTTCTTGGGCTTCTAGAATCCGAAGTTTTTATCCTATTTGCCTGAAATTGGAAATCTAGAGGTATTATCGGGTCATAAGGAGGTGTGCCGAAAACGGTGAGTTTTCGAGACGGTCCATATTTTAGTATAGCCCCCATAAGAACGATCTCCCGATTTAACTCCTTAGGTTTCTAGAAACCATAGTTTTTATCTGATTTGCCTGAAATTGTAAATATTCTGGTATTTTAGGCTCACAAAATTTGTATCGGATTAAGTTTTTATCGGTCCATTTGGTAATGCCTCCATATAGACCGACTTCACTTCTTGAGGGTGTAGAAGGCGCACTGATCATGAAAATTGCTTGAAACTCAATTTAAAATTTCCAGATTTTACTTCTACAGATTTAAGATTTCAAATCAAGACATTATTTTATAATTTTCTTGCACACTTACAAGAGATGTTAATGATTCCTCTAAAACTCAAACAAAAATGGTTCTTATAAATCCAGAATCTGATATAGTCCTCATAGGTGAAATCTTAAAATTTATCTTCGGGAAGTGTCCTCAAGTCCTCAAGCCCTCCTGAAATTTCAAAGGAAGCCCTAATATTTGGTTCATGGTGGTGGGTATTTAAGATTCGGCCCGGCCGAACTTAGTGCTGTATATACTTGTTTTAATTTAAAGAAGGGGTCACTTTTTTCTGGGTGTCCCATCGGAAACGTTTACCAAAAACCAAGTAATTCGATTGTGGTGACAGTCTTTAGTAGAACTTGCATGATGCAATCATGCATCATCCAGATAAATTCAATTAGTCTGTGAAATTTAATGCTAAATTGAAATTATTGAAATTAATGTTAGGTTTCAGCATTTGTTAATTAATCTCATAGATTTATACATTTGTGAATATTGTATTTCATATCGCTAATACACTATGATATATTAAAGATAGTATTAATTCCATAAAATGCAGATTGTACGTATGCAGTAGACAGGCACCACCGTCGTAATAAACAAAACGCTTCCGAAAATGAGATACAACATTCTGTCCACACTTCTGCTAGCAGACGTGGAATAATTTTGAACATCATCCATTCGCCTAGTGTAAGCAAAAACAAAACGGAATTTTAGACCAACAAAGTTTACTTTTGTTGTAAGAGTTGTTTCATTCAGATCAACCAAAATTCGTTGGGCACCAGCCTAGCAACGGGATTTATTTGCCTTGAAAGAGACAACTTATTGTTTATGCCCTGCTTCACACTGTGGAACAGGGTATTATAAGTTAGTGCATATGTTTGTCTTTGGCAATATTGCTCAGGATCGGTCCCTGAGTCCATACAGCTAGGTCCGTCTGTCCGTCCGTCCATCTGTCTGTGAACACATTTTTGTAATCAAAGTCCAGGTCGCATTTTCAGTCCAATCAACTTCAAACTTGGCACAAGTTTTTGTCCTGGGTCAGAATAGAACCCTATTGATTTTGGAAGAAAACGCTTCAAATTTAGATATAGCTCCCATATATATCTTTCGCCCGATATTCACTTATATGATCTCATTTTGTACAAGAACTACACACAAAAAAAATGATTCTTTCCTCCCAAACGAAATTTTAGACAAACAAAGTTCGGTTCTCATTTGCTTTTCGCTGTAAGGAAGTGTATTTGGAAGAAAAGTATATACTTTTTGTGATAAACGTTTATTCTTTTCCAGGATGTAAAAACAATTTCATAAAGACAAACTCAAAAAAAAAACATTGTTTTCTTGCTAATTGCATTTTCCCTCACATCTTTCTCACATCCACGAGGTTTTTTAGTTCTTAACACCTTTTCCTGTAATACCACCAATGTAGAAGAAATTATACGATTTTTTAAAATTTTAAAATTTTTTTACCTTTCGCCTGGACGGAGAATCGAACCGCGGGCCATGCACTTTGTAAGCCAACACACTAACCACTGAGCTATGTACCTGTTATGGTCATCAATAGATAATTATGCATATAAGTTATATTTATATAGCATAGCTTGCGGCGCCCACGAACCGAATAAACAAAGTTTAGTTAACAGAAGCAAACATTTAGTTTGGCACCGTGAAGCAGTGGTTGCTACGCCCGACTTGCATGCCAAGGGTCGTGGGTTCGATCCCTGCTTCGACCAAAGTTTTTTTGTGTTTTTTTACATATATTCCAGATATGTTCGGAAGATTCCGAAAAAATGTCCAACATTACATTGTAGTATATTAAATTTTGAACTGTAAAATGTGTCTTATTAAAGACCTAAAGTCAGAAAAGAACAGTGTTTGATATAAACGAAATGGACTGTGTTGTTGTTTCAAAAATAACTTTTTTTATTGTAAAAATAAAAATTTTGTAACAAACTAATTTTTTTGGTGATAAAAGTTTAAAATTTTCCAAGCAATTCAAAAAACTCTAACAAAAGAAAAACGTTTTCGGTACACGTTTTCCAAACGTTTTTTTTTCTTTGCGTGTACAATAGTAATATAGTGCGGTGCCCTAAATTTTATTAAAATTGCTTCAGATTTAGATATAGCTCCCATATATATCTTTCGTCCGATATGGACTTGTATGTAAGTCTTTAGATTCTGTAGAAGTTTAACAAATTTTGTCTAGATCGAGTCAGATTTAAATGTATGAACACAAGCTATTATATACATCACCCAGCACATTTGACGGATTTTATCTGGTATCGAAAATGTGGATCTACAATGTGGTGCAGGGTATTATATGTTATAGTCGGTCGCGCCGTACTTTAGACTTTCCTCTCTTGTTTTTGTCTAAATTTTCGTTACGAAGAAAAGAACTATTTTTGTGTGGAGGAACTTGTTAAGCAATCACCAGAGAAAAAAATTAATTAACTTATTTATTTTTTTCATGATTATATTTATAAGTATAAGTTCCACAGTATGGCGCAGAGTATAATTACAAAACCCAAGGAAATTACTTTTGGTTGGTACTACAGAAAATTTAAGGCTTTATAAGCAAGCATATATTTTCTACTAAGTGTATGTCGTCGTCTCCTTTTTTATTCATTACAATTTAAGTTAAATGAGCGCTCTCAATGTTCTTGACATCGATTTAAAAACAAAACTCAGCTCGGTTAAACCAAGCCAATCCAACCCATATGATGAAGGTTAAATTGTTAATGATTTTTAAATTGATTGCAATTTACAAGCAAAACTTTGCTTCCATGGGAAATAATAGAAACACAAAAATTTTCACTTTAAGGTGGATATTAAGTTCAAGTTTAGCAGCTAAAATCGAAAATAAATCCATAAAAGTAGAACAAAATTTTATTTTTTTTTTTCGACAAATTTTATTAAAACTTGCTGGAAAATTATCCAAAACAACAAATTAGTAGAAACATGTATACACAGCGACAGGCCGGGCCGAATCTTAAATACCCACCACCATGAATAAAATACTCGTATAATAGAGTGCTTTGAAAAACTCGTCGTCACGGGTTACTTGATAATATATAGAATTTTCGAGAGGGGGGGGGGGCAGATATTCTCCTAAGCAGATCAGTTCAACCAGTATGCTTCCCGAAGATAAATTTAAAAATTCTACCTATGAATACAGGATCAGATTCTGGATTTTTAACAACCATTTTTGTTTGAATTTTAGAGGAATCATAAACATCTCGTGTAAGTGTGTAACATAAGAAAATGTTGAAATAACGCCTTGAAAACTTAAAAACTAAATCCGTTACAATTTCAGGCAAATCAGATAAAAACTACGGTTTATATAAACCCAAGGGAGATCGGTCTATATGGAGGCTATACCAAAACATGGACCGATAGGCACCATTTTCGGCACACCTACTTGTAGTCCTAAACTACCTCTAGCTTTCCAATTTCAAACAATCGGATAGCAAATACGGTTTCTAGAAGCCCGGGGAGTCGGCTTTTATGTAGGCTATATCAAAACCTGGACCCATATAGCCCATATTCGACCTGCCTGCAAACAAAAAACGAATCTTTGCCGAATTTCAGGACGATAGTGCCATTATTGAAAGCATTAGCGTGATTACAACAGACAAACGAACATGGTTATATCGTCTTAGAAGTTCCCCTGATCAAGAATATATACTTTATATAGTCGGAAATCGATATTTCGATGTGTTACAAACGGAATGACAAACTTATTGCCATTCTATGGTTGTGGGTATAAAAATTCTTAAAATGTCTTTAGCGCCATACGAAGTTCAAGAAAGGTACAATATAAATAAAATTTACTCATTTGAGAGAGTTCATAACTCAATTTAAGCAAACTTCTCCCATTTTGGGAAAATGTGAACTATTTTATTTTATAGTAAAATTGTGCACTATATTTGTATAAAACTTCTTTTCTTATTTTTAGTTCACGTCATTAAAATAAACAAAAAATTATTCAAATAAAGAACATTTTCTCACTTTGGGTAAAATTTAAGCAAAATCAACAAATTTTCATGAACTAAAGTTAAGTTGGCATTAGCGCTCCCTTTTTTGAATGTATTTCTCATTTTAGATTTTTTTTTGTCAAATTTTATTTAACGTTGTTTTTTTTTTAAGAAAAACAGTTTTTTGTCAGGCAATTCTATTTATAGACTAGATTGTTGTGCACACAAAACACATGTTAATGGAATTTATTTAGAGGAATCAAGCCTCTTTGGGCCATCTCTTATAAAAAACATACCAAATACAACTTTTGGAGAAGTAAATAAAGTAATTTTACTTATATTCCAAAAAATGTAGCAGGAATTGAAAAGGACGTTCGACATTACATACTACGAGTACTATTTTAAATTTCTACTACAAATCCTCAAAATGTGTCTTAATAAACAAAATGGACTTCGATTCTAGAATAAAACGTAATTTTTTATAAAAAAGAAATTAAATGTTATTTTAAGTAATTGTAAAAAAGGCCTTTGTAAAGCTTGGTTACATATGATAATAAATTAAATTAAATTAAAACAAGTAAGGAAAGTCTAAAGTCGGGCGGGGCCGACTATATTATACCCTGCACCACTTTGTAGATCTAAATTTTCGATACCATATCACATCCGTCAAATGTGTTGGGGGCTATATATAAAGGTTTGTCCCAAATACATACATTTAAATACCACTCGATCTGGAAGAATTTGATAGACTTCTACAAAATCTATAGACTCAAAATTTAAGTCGGCTAATGCACTAGGGTGGAACACAATGTTATTAAAAAAATATGGGAAACATTTAAATCTGAAGCAATTTTAAGGAAACTGCGCAAAAGTTTATTTATGATTTATCGCTCGATATATATGTATTAGAAGTTTAGGAAAATTAGAGTCATTTTTACAACTTTTCGACTAAGCAGTGGCGATTTTATAAGGAAAATGTTGGTATTTTGACCATTTTTGTCGAAATCAGAAAAACATATATATGGGAGCTATATCTAAATCTAAACCGATTTCAACCAAATTTGGTACGAATAGCTACAACGTTAATTCTACTCCCTGTGCAAAATTTTAACTAAATCGGAGTTAAAAATTGGCCTCTGTGGTCATATGAGTGTAAATCGGGCGAAAGCTATATATGGGAGCTATATCTAAATCTGAACCGATTTCAATCAAATTTGGCACGCATAGCTACAATGCTAATTCTATTCCCTGTGCACAATTTCAACTAAATCGGAGTAAAAGATTGGCCACTGTGGTCATATGAGTGTAAATCGGGCGAAAGCTATATATGGCAGCTATATCTAAATCTGAACCGATTTCAACCAAATTTGGCACGCATAGCAACAATGCTAATTCTACTCCCTGTGCAAAGTTTCAACTAAATCGGAGCAAAAAATTGGCCTCTGTGGTCATATGAGTGTAAATCGGGCGAACGATATATATGGGAGCTATATCTAAATCTGAACCGATTTCAATAAAATTTGGCACACTAGACTACACTACTAATTGAACTCCTAGTGCAAAATTTCAACCAAATTGGGGTAGAACTCTGGCTTCTGGGACCGTATTAGTCCATATCGGGCGAAAGATATATATGGGAGCTATATCTAAATCTGAACCGATTTCTTCCAAAATCAATAGGTATCTATTCTGAGCCAAAACACGTACTTGGGCCAAATTTGAAGTCGATTAGACTAAAACTGCGACCTAGACTTTGATTACAAAAATGTGTTCACGGACAGACGGACAGACGGACATGGCTATATCGACTCAAGAGCCCACCCTGGGCATTTTTGCCAAAGACACTATGTGTCTATCTCGTCTCCTTCTGGGTGTTGCAAACATACGCACTAACTTATAATACCCTGTTCCACAGTGTGGAGCAGGGTATAATGAATTAAAATAAAAATATTGTAATAAAGGTTTGAACTTTATAAAGAAATTCAAACAGCTGTACGTTTGCGATACTCATTTCCTTAACTTGTTTTGCGTGTAGACTATACCGTTCATTGTGATACCACAAGTGCTTTCATATTAACCCTGGAAAGTCATCCTTATTTTTTGTACACTATCGTCATCCTTCGTCATTTTGACTACGGCCTATTTCAAAATGCTATATTTTGCATTATGAGCAAAAATGAGAACCAATATTGAGTTTTGTATACCCTGCGCCACACTGTGGAACAGGGTATTGTAAGTTAGTGAATATGTTTGCAACACCCAGAAGGAGACGAGATTGACACATGGTGTCTTTGGCAAAAATGCTCAGGGTGGGCTCTTGAGTCGATATAACCATGTCCGTCTGTCCGTGAACACTTTTTGTAATCAAAGTCTAGGTCGCAGTTTTAGTCCAATCGACTTCAAATGTGGCACAAGTATGTGTTTTGGCTCAGAATAGAACCCTGTTGATTTTGAAAGAAATCGGTTCAGATTTAGATATAGCTCCCATATATATATATATATATATATATATATATATATATATATATATATATATATATATATATATATATATATATATATATATATATATATATATATATATATATATATATATATATATATATATATATATATATATATATATATATATATATATATATATATATATATATATATATATATATATATATATATATATATATATATATATATATATATATATATATATATATATATATATATATATATATATATATATATATATATATATATATATATATATATATATATATATATATATATATATATATATATATTTCGCCCGATATGGACTTATATGGCCCCATAAGCCAGAGTTTTACCCTAATTTGCTTGAAATTTTGCACAAGAAGAACAATTAGTACTACAGTCAGGTGTGCCAAATTTTATTAAAATCGGTTCAGATTTAGATATAGCTCCCATATATATCTTTCGCCCGATATGGACTAATACGGTCCCAGATGCCAGAGTTTTACCCCAATTTGGTTGAAATTTTGCGCTAGCAGTACAATTAGTAGTTAAGTTAAGTGTGCCAAATTATATTGAAATCGGTTCAGATTTAGATATAGCTCCCATATATATCGTTCGCCCGATTTACACTCATATGACCACAGTGGCCAATCTTTTACTCCGATTTAATTGAAATTTTGCACAGGGAGTAGAATTAGCATTGTAGCTATGCGTGCCAAATTTGGTTGAAATCGGTTCAGATTTATATATAGCTCCAATATATAGCTTTCGCCCGATTTACTCTCATATGACCACAGAGGCCAATTGTTTGCTCCGATTTAGTTGAAATTTTGCACAGGGAGTAGAATTAGCATTGTAGCTATGCGTGCCAAATTTTTGAAATCGGTTCAGATTTAGATATAGCTCCCATATATATGTTTTTCTGATTTCGACAAAAAGGGTAAAGTACCAACATTTTCCTTGTAAAATCGACACTGCTTAGTCGAAAAGTTGTAAAAATGATTCTAAGTTTCCTAAACTTCTAATACATATATATCGAGCGATAAATCATAAATAAACTTTTGCGAAGTTTCCTTACAATTGCTTCAGACTTAAATGTTTCCCATATTTTTATACCCTCCACCATACTTTGTCATTCCGTTTGTAACACATCGAAATATTGCTCTAAGACCCCATAAAGTATATATATTCTGGGTCGTGGTGAAATTCTGAGTCGATCTGAGCATGTCCGTCCGTCCGTCCATCTGTTGAAATCACGCTAACTTCCGAACGAAACAAGCTATCGACTTGAAACTTGGCACAAGTAGTTGTTATTGATGTAGGTCGGATGGTATTACAAATGGGCCATATCGGTCCACTTTTACGTATAGCCCCCATATAAACGGACCCCCAAATTTGGCTTGCGAAGCCTCTAAGAGAAGCAAATTTCATCCGATCCGGCTGAAATTTGGTACATGGTGTTAGGATATGGTATCTAATAACCATGCAAAAATTGGTCTACATCGGTGCATAATTATATATAGCCCCCATATAAACCGATCCCCCGATTTGGCTTGCAGAGCCTCTAAGAGAAACAATTTTCATCCGATCCGGTTGAAATTTGGTACGTGGTGTTAGTATTTTATCTCTAACAACCATGCACAAATTGGTCCATATCAGTCCATAATAATATATAGCTCCCATATAAACCGATCCCCAGATTTGACCTCCGGTGCCTTTTGGTGACGCAAAATTCATCCGATCTGGTTGAAATTTGGTACGTGGTGGAAGAATATGATATTTAACACCCATGTGAGTTGAAATTTGTGGATGACAGTCTGTCGTAGAAGTTTCTACTAGAGGTGTGCACGTGACACGAAATTGTCGTGACTCACGAAAATTTTCGTGACTCACGCGTGAGTCACTTGCTTCTTGGGCTTCTAGAATCCGAAGCTTTTATCCTATTTGCTTGAAATTGGAAATCTAGAGGTATTTTCGGGTCATAAAGAGGTGTACCGAAAACGGTGAGTATCGGTCCATATTTTAGTATAGCCCCCATAAGAACGATCTCCCGATTTAACTCCTTGGGTTTCTAGAACCGTGGTTTTTATCTGATTTGCCTGAAATTGTAAATATTCTGGTATTTTAGGCTCACAAAAACGTGTATCGGATTAAGTTTTTATCGGTCCATTTGAAAATTGCTTGAAACTCAATGTAAAATTTTCCAGATTTTACTTCTACAGATTTAAGATTTCAAATCAAGACGTTATTTTATAATTTTCTTGGACACTTACAAGAGATGTTAATGATTCCTCTAAAACTCACTCATTGTGTTCCACCCTAGTGCATTAGCCGACTTAAATTTTGAGTCTATTGATTTTGTAGAAGTCTATCAAATTCTGCCCAGATCGAGTAATATTTAAATGTATGTATTTGGGACAAACCTTTATATATAGCCCCCAACACATTTGACGGATGTGATATGGTATCGAAAATGTAGAGCTACAAAGTGGTGCAGGGTATAATATAGTCGGCCCCGCCCGACTTTAGACTTTCCTTACTTGTTTTCTAATTCAATTGTTTTTAATTATTATAAAGCAAAAATTCATAAATGTATCTTACATTTCCCAATCAACTATAATGCATTTTAAATCGAAAATGAAATTACACATCGTCATTTTGACGAAGGATGACTGTCTAGGGTTAAGCTCAATGGGCCTCCTTTTTATAGCCGAGTCCGATCCGGGTTTTTAGGGATAAGTCACCTCTGTCGAATCTTGAACCAATGACCTTTTGTATGAAGGCAAACATGCTAACCTTTGAACCACGATGGTTTCCCAGTTTTAGGCCGATAGTTTGTTTTGTTCGGAAGTTAAAGTGATCTCAACAGGCGGACGGACGAACGGACATCACAAGATTGACTCAGAATTTCACCACGAAAATATACTTTTCGTGGTGAAATTCTTGATTTTTACGATTTCAAGTTTATAAGAATTATACCTAAAATTGGGCTGCCATCTTGAAATATTTTTATTTTAAAGAAGCCGAGAATTAATACGAAAGTCCTTTAAATTCATTTGTATCCAATTATACTTTATTGAGCGTATGGCTATAATACTTAATTATTCCCAACATATTCTGTTATTCCCAACATGTCTCAAATAATGAGACGAGGTTGGCTGTAGGTGTACAATACAGTCGGCCTTTCTTCATGTTAATTGTTTATCACGTTTCTTTCATTACCCAAAAAGTGTAATCATAGAATTAATCAAGAGAATAATTTTGGTATTCGCATTTTTTTTCATATCCACATTTGTGACAATAACTATCAACCACTTTTTATTGTACGCACTTGTTTGATATCCACTGAGTGTTGGGGTTTGATATTCATGCACAGCATGGATGAGGGATGATGTTGTCGCATTTCGTTGTATCACTTCCGCTATTTACACCGGGTCGAACCCGGAACATAGCTTTCATAGGAATCGTCATTGTTGCAGTTTACTTTGCCGCTACACACAAAAATCAATATCAAAATTCCCAGATTTTTATAACTATGTGAAATCATTTTTGTTGTTTTTTTTTTTCACTTTAAGTTCAAAACTGCACTGTTATTTACGAACGTGATCGACTTGTAAATATTTCTATTGATAACACGCAACTTTCAGGTGGGGTTATGGCATATTTTTTTCTCGCTGTTTATTTTTATTATTTTTAAATCGTATTGTTATCGTTCACAATGCGCTGCGATGCTGTTCAAACCGTTCCGTCTGCACTACAGTGCGGTAATAAAAAAATTGATCACATGTCTCCCAGTCAATGACCAAATATAATACAAAGAACAAAACTAAAAAAACTGTTCTAATTGACTCAAGTAGAGCTCTGCTCTCAGATATCTACGATTTACTGTCTAAAGACCGTAAATTCGAGTACTTTTATTTTCATTTCGAAGATGAGATACAATCCCATGCGTAGCTTTTGGTGGACAAATAATTCAATGAATTAATATATATATATGTGTGCGTATGTGTGTAAGAGAGTAATGGAGAATGTAACTACGGGGCACAGTGGGTTATTTCATTGAGTAAAGAGGAGGTGTCAAAATGATAGATGAATTTTACATAGACATGTCATATACTATTTTCGCAATACTTTCACAACACACTATTTTTTTTTTTTTTTGATTTAAGGGAAATAAAGGGTGATTTTTTAAGAGCTATTTTTCAAATAAAACATATCCAATTGCATGTAAATTGTTTCCTTCAATGGTACATCGACTTTGATTAAAAACATCAATAATTTGCTAGCGTTGTCCGTTAGTAAAACAATTCATGGTTGAATTACAGACCAAACTGAAGATTTTTGACAGTGCAAAAAAAAACTCGAAACATGAGTCAGCTGTTTAAACCAATGTTGCCAAAAAGATAATAGGTAAAAAATCACCCATAAACTCGATGTTAGGTTAGGTTATGTGGCAGCCCGATGTATCAGGCTCACTTAGACTATCCAGTCCATTGTGATACCACATTGACGAACTTCTCTCTTATCACTGAGTGCTGCCCGATTCCATGTTAAGCTCAATGACAAGGGACCTCCTTTTTATAGCCGAGTCCGAACGGCGTTCCACATTGCAGTGAAACCACTTAGAGAAGTTTTGAAACCCTCAGCAATGTCACCAGCATTACTGAGGTGGGATAATCCACCGCTGAAAAACTTTTTGGTGTTCGGTCGAAGGAGGAATCGAACCCACGACCTTGTGTATGCAAGGAGGGCATGCTAACCATTGCACCACGGTGGCTTCCTACACGCAAAAAATGGAAGAAAAGTATATACTTTTTGTGATAAACGTTTATTCTTTTCCAGGATATGAAAACAATTTCATAAAGACTAACTCAAAAAAAAACATTGTTTTCTCGCTAATTGCATTTTCCCTCACATCCACGAGGTCGCCGCAAAAATATCATATTATTTTGCTCTTCGAATATGATTGCGACAATCATGTTTCTTCTCTGCGTGTAAACTCAGAAATATCACCAGCACTATTCAGAGGTTATTAACCACCGCTGTCAGCAAGGCGGGTAAGATTGCACTTTGGTGGCTCCCAACCATTTGGTTTGTGATACAAATTAAAACGTTTGCGATAATCAATTTCCAATCGATTTTTTCTTTCCGTCTTGTCACATTCTCAATAAAAATATGTCTGCATGGTACTAACATTTTCAGAAAAATTCCCCCATTGTATTTGGTGAAAATGGAAAAATCAAATAAAATATACAACAATAACACAACACCATAATTAAACTTAAACGATGAATCTTTCGTTTTTTTTTTAAGTCTGCCCTTGCAGTTACTAATGTTGCTGTTGTTGTTGTGTTGTGTTCATTTTTAGGCGGGGGTAGTTGAAATGTCAATAAATGAAGTGCACAAAGCGATGAGAGTTATATGTTATTATGCGACACGAACAACCGAACACTTGTTGCTACAACAACAATGTTCTATAGGTCGATCGTGTTGAGTTTCGGAACGCACACTTACGTTAATATAGGCGATTTGTATAGGGCATTTTACGAGTATACTGTAATTTACTAACATATCACACGCTCTCATTCTATAAATCCCCACCCACACCATACAAACATCTCTCACATACTCACTCATTCACACTCTTAGTCAATTAAAGTGGTTAATTGCCAAGATATTGTGGGTTGGAAATTTAATGGTGAATTTTCAGCTCGAATTCACTTCGATAATGCTCCCAAAGACAGTTTCGTAATCCTCACTCGACGTTTTTGAGTTTTATTTTTATTGATTCTTTAAGACATTGTTTACGTCATTTTCACTACGAGTGGAATGAACAGTACCCTCATCACAATATGAAGGAAAGGCTAGAGATCTCTAGGGTTGTGTGCAGTACGAACCAAATCATTTACAAATCAATTAATTAACATGAGTACGTAAATTCTAAACTCAAAAAACTTGGTTTTGAGGGGTCTGAGTTTAGTATGTTCGATAGAATTACACTCAGAAAATATGAGTGCGACATTGATGCATACACGCAGGAGAAGAAACATGATTGTCACAATCATATTCGAAGAGCAAAATAATATGATAGGAGCCATTTTTGCGGCGACCATGTAACATTTTCACCTGCAACCATGTTGGGTCAGTGAACATGGTTCTAAGAAAAATAAAATTGTCCTCATCTGAAATGTTATATTGATAAAAAGAATTTTGTTTCCATTAAAAGACAATGATCACGATCTCAAATGTTATGTTATTCGTCAAAAATGTTATTCTTCCAGTTAAAAGAACATGGTCACAACCTAAAATGTTTTGATTTTTATGAAAAAAAAAACTTTTTTCGTCGTCGAAAAAAGGACGCCGCTTGAGAAAAGAAAACACAAAATCAACTTTATTTATTTGTTTTTATTTATTTATAAACTAATTCATTGTTTATTTGTATTTATAATGTCGTGCAAGCAAACATCACATTTTTTTACACACTCTAGTTTGGTTCAATTTCAACAATAAGTAATCATTCCATATTTACTTCGTGCCCAATAAATGTACCAACGCAGCCTTCGTGTAACTGCAAATAAAAATAAATTATACCATATATCAAAATGCAGAACAAAAACCAGGTACATTTTTTTCAGTTACACTTTCCTTTTTTGTATTCACATGAAACCACGTGCCACTTCTAAATAAATAAATTAACACAAAACACAATAATTCCGTATTCTCCGTCCATTCCAAGAAACAGTCAACACACGACTGACGCGCAAACTGAAAATCGTGTGTACCTGCCCAATGTTTTTATAAAATCCTTTTCGCTGCAAAAGAATTAAAAAATTAAATGGTCACGAAAACAATGTACATGGTCTTTATGGTCATGTAATGGTTATAGACATGTCTATATGTAACCTATAAAAATACTTTTTTCTCTGCAAAAAAGTAAAAACAATTGAATGGTCAGGTACATGATTTTCCTGACCATATAATGGTCTCAAATTCTATCATTTAAATAATAGAACATGTTTACGGCATTTGAGAACCATTTAAATGCTTATTGCCAACATATATTTTTCTCCGCTCGAAAATTATTTTTACAACGACCAAATACATGGTTTTCGCGACAATTACATACTCTAGATAAGCATTAAATGGATGCGGCAACCATGTTCAAACATGTTTTTTCTGTGCGAGTATAGAAATGAAATAGTAAAGTTTTCAGTGGTGGTACAAAGTGGTGACAATAAATTAATACAAGGGTGTCCAAGACCAACACCAGTTTTAGTGAAATGTCCACCCACACTGAAAAAACACATGACCGGTTGCAAAGATTTTGTCTTTACACTAATGATTTTTGTATTGATTCCGAGCTAAAGAAGCGGAGAATTGAAGTAAGTTCACATTTAAGATACAATTATCTTTTAAATTCGAGTTTTGCGTACTTGTGTCTAGGAAACAAATTTTAATTCTTTCAGCTTTTTTCTCCATGTGCTACCAAAATCCATTAAAAAAGTTTTAACGATTATTTAAATTTTCAGTAGAAATTATGCTGTGTTTCAAGTAAAAACTTCTTTAAAATAAAGTTCTAAAAAACATCACCTATTTTTAAACACTTTTTAGTTTTGTTACTAAGATGTAAAAAGTCAATAAATTTAAAGACGATTTCATTAATTTTGAAGAGTTTTTCAGAAGTATTAAAGCCAACTTGACCTTAGTAAAGGGAAATTTTCTTTTATATTAGGACAGGCAATTTTGAGTCGAATCACTTAACTATAAGGTCAAAACGACTTTATTGAAAAGTTTATCAACTTTTGGGCAAGGAAACAACTTTATATCAGAAAAATGTGTCTCCAATGCTAAACCAAATTCGCATTCGAAATTTAAGGACATAAAGTCGTTGGTATCACAACAATATTTTTTCCGTGTACGTTGTCACAGTTTTCCTGCGAAAAAGTGAATCAGCTGACTTCTAACAACACCTTTTCACAAATTGGCACTAAAATTTCCATCGAACGGCCGATTTGAGGTCATCGACACTTTGGTATTTGTAAGATCCGGAGATTTTGGTGGCCATTGTGCGATAGAAATGTAGCGAGAAACTGCCTTTCTAAGTCATTATTGTGTGACGGGTGCTGAGTGCGATGGTGCGGAATCCTCTTTGAACGTCCATGGTCTACGGTCCCGAAATGTTAGTCTGTCCAGTGCTTCAACACTACCAACAAAACAACTTTAAAATCATTTCCAGATGATGCACTCTCAAAGATGTTCTTTATTTTAATTACACAAGAAGTTATTTTGATTAAATTTTCTATAAATCGTTTTTTTCTTATTTTTAATGGGTAACTTCTTTTGTTTCAAAAAGGGTGGGTGTCTTTAGAACATTTTCTCGATGATCTCCGGAAATTATTTTCGATGAATACGAGCGAGGAACAACCATCAGCATTTCTGGCGGCTCACACCGTTACCATCTACGGTGTTTAAATCTACACGCATGATTGTCACAATCATATTTGAAGAGCAAAATAATAGGAGCTATTTTTGCGGCGACCATGTAACATTTTCACCTGCAACCATGTTGGCTCAGTGAACATGGTTCTAAGAAAAATATAATTGTCCTTATCTAAAATATTAGTATATTGATAAACAGAATTTTGTTTGAATGAAAAGACAATGGTCACAATTTAAAATGTTATGGTATTCATTCAAAATGTTTTTCTTCTAGTTAAAAGAACATGGTCACAACCTAAAAGGTTTTGATCTTTATGAAAAAACTTTTTTCATCGTCGAAAAAAGGACGCCACTTGAGAAAAGAAAACAAAAAAATTAACTTTATTTATTTGTTTTTATTTATTTATAAACTTATTTATTGTTTATTTGTATTTATAATGCCGTTCAAGCAAACATCATATATTTTTACATACTCTATTTTATTTCAATTTCAACCATAAGTAATTATTCCATATTTACATCGTGCCCATCAAATGTATAAACGCAGACATCATGTAACTGCAAATAAAAACAAGTAAGGAAAGTCTAAAGTCGGGCGGGGCCGACTATATTATACCCTGCACCACTTTGTAGATCTAAATTTTCGATACCATATCACATCCGTCAAATGTGTTGGGGGCTATATATAAAGGTTTGTCCCAAATACATACATTTAAATATCACTCGATCTGGACAACAAAATCTATAGACTCAAAATTTAAGTCGGCTAATGCACTAGGGTGGAACACAATGTTAGTAAAAAACAAAGAAAATGTTGGTATTTTGACAATTTTTGTCGAAATCCGACAAACATATATATGGGAGCTATATTTAAATCTGAACCGATTTCAACCAAATTTGGCACCCAAAGCTACAATGTTAGTTCTACTCCCTGTGCAAAATTTCAACTAAATCGGAGCAAAAAATTGGCCTCTGTAATCATATGAGTGTAAATCGGGCGAAAGCTATATATGGGAGCTATATCTAAATCTGAACCGATTTCAACCAAATTTGGCACGCATAGTTACAATACTAATTCTACTCCCTCTGCAAAATTTCAATTAAATCGGAGTAAAAGATTGACCACTGTGGTCATATGAGTGTAAATCGGGCGAACGATATATATGGGAGCTATATCTAAATCTGAACCGATTTCAATAAAATTTAGCACACTTGACTACACTACTAATTGTACTCCTAGTGCAAAATTTCAACGAAATTGGGGTAATACTCTGGCTTCTGGGACCGTATTAGTCCATATCGGGCGAAAGATATATATGGGAGCTATGTCTAAATCTGAACCGATTTCAATCAAATTTACCAAACATTGGTAGAATGTCACTTCTACTCTTTGTGTAAAATTTCACGAAAATCGGTAGTAAACTTTGGCCTCTGTGGTCATATGAGTCTAAATCGGACGAAAGATATATATGGGAGCTATATCTAAATCTGAACCGATTTAGCTGATATTTTGCAAGTTTTTCAAGACTCATAAAATATTCGGATGTGCTGAATTTGAAGAACATCGGTTGATAAACACGCCAATTATGACCAGATCGGGGATAAATATATATGGCAACTATATCTAAATCTGAACCGATTTTTTCCAAAATCAATAGTGATTGTCTTTGTTCCAAAAAACGACCCTATGCCAAATTTGAGGACGATCGGACTTAAACTGCGACCTGTACTTTGCGCACAAAAATACATGAACAGACAGACGGACGGACAGACAGACAGACAGACAGACAGACAGACAGACGGACATCGCTAAATCGACTCAGAATTTAATTCTAAGACGATCGGTATGCTAAACGATGGGTCTCAGACTTTTCCTTCTTGTCGTTACATACAAATGCACAAACTTATTATACCCTGTACCACAGTAGTGGTGAAGGGTTAAATATGGGAAACATTTAAATCGGAAGCAATTTTAGGGAAACTTCGCAAAAGTTTATTTATGATTTATCGCTCGATATGTATGTATTAGAAGTTTAGGAAAATTAGAGTCATTTTTACAACTTTTCGACTAAGGAGGAAAATGTTGGTATTTTGAACATTTTTGTCGAAATCAGAAACACATACATATGGGAGCTATATATAAATCTGAATTGATGTCAACCAAATTTGGCACGCATAGCTATAATGCTAATTCTACTCCCTGTGCAATATTTCAACTAAATCGGAGTTAAAAATTGGCCTCTGTGGTCATATGAGTGTAAATCGGGCGAAAGCTATATATGGGAGATATATCTAAATCTGAACCGATTTCAACCACATTTGGCACGCATAGTTACAATGCTAATTCTACTCCCTGTGCAAAATTTCAACTAAATCAGAGCAAAAAATTGGCCTCTGTGGTCATATGAGTGTAAATCGGGCGAAAGCTATATATGGGAGCTATATCTAAATCTGAACCGATTTGGCTGATATTTTGCAAGTTTTTCGAGCCTCATAAAATATTCGGATGTACGGAATTTGAGGAAGATCGGTTGATATACACGCCAATTATGACCAGATCGGTGAAAAATATATATGGCAGCTATATCTAAATCTGAACCGATTTTTTCCAAAATCAATAGGGATCGTCTTTGAGTCGAAACAGGACCCTATACCAAATTTTAGGATAATCGAACTAAAACTGCGAGCTGTACTTTGCACACAAAAATACACCAACAGACAGACAGACAGACGGGCAGACAGACAGACGGACATCGCTAAATCGACTCAGAATTTAATTCTAAGACGATCGGTATACTAAACGATGGGTCTCAGACTTTTCCTTTTTCCTTATTATACCCTGTACCACAGTAGTGGTGAAGGGTATAAACATGTACATTTTTTTAATTACACTTTCCTTTTTTGCGTTCACATAAAACCACGTACCACTTCTGAATCAATAAATTAACACAAAACAGAGTAAATCCGTATTCTTCGTCCATTCCAAGAAACAATCAACACACGACTGACGCGCAAAATGAAAATCGTGTGTACCTGCTCAATGTTTTATATAAAATTATTTTCGCTGCAAAAAAGTTAAAAAATTAAATGGTCACGAACAAAATGTAAATGGTCTTTATGGCCATGTAATGGTTCTAGACATGTCTATACTTAACCTATAACAATACTTTTTTCCTGTAAAAAAGTAAAAAAATTGAATGGTCAGGTACATGATTTTCCCGACCATTTAATAGTCTCAAATTCTATCATTCAAATGATAGAACATGTTTGCGGTATTTTAGAACCATTCAAATGCTCATTGCCACCATACATTTTTCTCCGCTAGAAAATTATTTTTACAAAGACGAAATACATGGTTTTCGCGGCGATTACATGCTCTAGATAAGCATTAAATGGATGCGGCAACCATGTCCAAACATGGTTTTTCTGTGCGTGTGGTGACCAATTGAAAATGTAAATGTTCAGCTGACATTTTTGGTTATTTTGTATGTTCCCAAACTGCTCAATTTTAGATGGCATCTCAACGGAGAAAATCAAATTCGATAACTAAACCTTTCGTACAGGCGAAGCAACTCCTTGGATCTTTCCAGTTTAATTTTTTTGGGCATTGATGAGTTCTTGTCATTTTTGGCTACTGTCCAAGCTCATTTGTCTATATGTGATGCATCCGTTATGTCGATATATTCAGCTCACGAGCAAGTTTTCTACTACTGCGGCGGGGATTTCGATCGAGATCATTTCTGGTGTTGCGATGCAACACTTCCAGTATCACGGTAACGAGCAATAGTACGAGAAATAAAAGATTTATTCACATTTAAATGGTGGAGGCTTCTAACGATTGCCACTTGTGGCGTTCTAGCCAAAGTTTATGCAATCACACTATCACGCTTGAACTCCATAACGAATAACTTTATTTCTCTATGCAATAGATCAAAATGTTTTTGTAAACATGTAAAGAATAAAATGAACTGTCCCTGAAATAAATCGGTCAGCTGACATACGTGCTGTTTAGAAATAATAGCATCCTGAAGTTAGTTGCAATGCATATCAGCCCTACTGTACGTATGTACACAGAAAAAATTTTCCGTATTTAAACTAACGCTAAATTTAACTTATTTTTATTGTAAAAAATTTATTTGCTTGCAGTTAAATTTTATTATTTTTATCGAAATTTTCCACAGCTTAATGGCATCTTACTTGTTTTAAGTATGTCTCAAAAATTTTATGAACTAGACTTGAGTATAAAGTTCAATGACCGTACACATAGTTCAATATGAACTAAAGCAAAAGAAGATTTTCGTACGATTCCCAAAAATAGTAAGACTGAACTACTGTATGGTGAAAGTGGTCATGATTTGGCGCCAATGATTTTCTTCTTTACTTATAGTTAATTTGTATACACTCCACCATAGGATGGGGGGTATATTAACTATGTCATTCCGTTTGTAACACATCGAAATATTGCTCTAAGACCCCATAAAGTATATATATTCTGGGTCGTGGTAAAATTCTGAGTCGATCTGAGCATGTCCGTCCGTCCGTCTGTTGAAATCACGCTAACTTCCAAACGAAACAAGCTATCGACATGAAACTTGGCCATATCGGTCCACTTTTACGTATAGCCCCCATATGAACGGACCCCCAAATTTGGCTTGCGAAGCCTCTAAGAGAAGCAAATTTCATCCGATCCGGCTGAAATTTGGTACATGGTGCTAGTATATGGTCTCTAACAATCATGCAAAAATTGGTCCACATCGGTCCATAATTATATATAGCCCCCATATAAACCGATCCCTTGATTTGGCTTTTGGAGCCTCTAAGAGAAGAAAATTTCATCCGATCCGGCTGAAATTTGGTACATGGTCTTTAACAACCATGCAAAAATTGGTCCACATCGGTCAATAATTATATATAGCCCCCATATAAACCGATCACCAGATTTGACCTCCGCGCCTCTTGGAAGACCAAAATTTGTCTGATTCAGTTGATATTTGGTACGTGGTGTTAATATATGGCCTCAAACACCCATGCAAAAATTGGTCGAAATCGGTCCATAATTATATATAGCCCCCATATAAACCGATCCCCAGATTTGACCTACTGAGCCCCTTGGAAGAGCAAAATTCATCCGATTCGATTGAAATTTGGTACGTGATGTTAGTATATAGTATCCAACAATTTGGTCAATATAAACTTGACGTATTTC
This sequence comes from Haematobia irritans, assembly GCF_050003625.1. Classification (NCBI taxonomy): domain Eukaryota; kingdom Metazoa; phylum Arthropoda; class Insecta; order Diptera; family Muscidae; genus Haematobia; species Haematobia irritans. The sequence continues at coordinate 129,137,676 of NC_134400.1, forward strand.
TTTCAATTTCGCATTTAAAAAACCTGAACACCCCTCATTTTGAAGGTGTGTGTGTGTAGAATGTTGCTCCTATTTTGATTTTGGAATTCACTCTTCAGTTGTCACAATGCCGTCCAAGCAAGAAGAGCAGCGTATCAAAATTTTGCTCGCGCATCGCGAAAATCCGAGCTACTCGCACGCAAAGCTGGCAAAATCGCTAAAAGTTGCCAAATCAACCGTTACAAATGTAATTAAAGTGTTTGGGGAACGTTTGTCGACAGCCAGGAAGTCTGGATCGGGGAGAAATCGAAAACCGGAAGCCGCTGAGACGACAAAGAGAGTTGCCGGTAGTTTCAAGCGAAACCCTGACCTCTCTCTCCGAGATGCCGCAAATAAGCTGGGTGTATCGTCTACAACCGTGCATCGAGCCAAAAAACGAGCCGGGCTATCGACTTACAAGAAAGTAGTGACTCCAAATCGCGATGATAAACAAAATACGACGGCCAAAGCGCGATCCCGGAGGCTGTACACGACGATGCTGACGAAGTTTGACTGCGTGGTAATGGACGACGAAATCTACGTCAAAGCCGACTACAAGCAGCTTCCGGGACAGGAGTTTTAAACGGCAAAAGGAAGGGGAAAGGTAGCAGATATTTTCAAGCACATAAAACTGTCAAAGTTCGCAAAGAAATATCTGGTTTGGCAAGCCATCTGTATCTGTGGCTTGAAAAGCAGCATTTTCATAGCTTCCGGGACTGTCAAGAAATGTACGTGAAAGAGTGTTTGAATAAACGTCTGCTGCCTTTCCTGAAGAAACACGGTTTTTCCGTACTGTTTTGGCCGGATTTGGCATCTTGCCATTACGGTAAAAAGGCCATGGAGTGGTACGCCGCCAACAACGAGCAGGTGGTTCCCAAGGACAAGAACCCTCCCAACACGCCAGAGCTCCGCCCAATTGAGAAATACTGGGCTATTGTCAAGCGGAACCTAAAGAAGACCAAAAAAACTGCTATGGACGAGCAGCAGTTCAAGGCAAACTGGCTTTCTGCGGCGAAGAAGGTGGACAAGGTGGCTGTACAAAATCTGATGGCAGGTGTCAAGCGTGAGGCCCGGCAATTCGGATTTGGAAAAGCGAAAGCCTAACTGAATATTTTTCCTGAATTTAATACTAATTGTACTTGAAAAAGAAATTTAATTTGATTTTTTTAAATAAACGATTTCACCAATTTACACGCGTTTTCCCTTGACCAAATTTTGACCGTATCACCCTTTATATACTTGTTTCTTCTACGAGATGATGTAATTTCGTGAACTGCATTTAAAAAGTACAACAGGATATTAAAATTTCCTAGTTTTAACAACAAAGTTTTAGTTCAATTTTCGTGCGAGGTAGTTTATTCTTCCTATAAAACAGTTCACTTTTTTTTCGGTGTATGACCAGATTTTCACTAATAAAGTCACACCCATAGAAAAAATCATGAACGGCGTGCACGTTTCAAAACGAACCGTTCATGAAAGTGAGTCAACACACATGTGATGTCAAACGAAGAGACGGTGTCAATCTGAAAGCTATAAAATGACACCATGCGTTCTCAAAACAACAAGCAGCGTTCATGATCTGAAACGTAACGGTTACGAATTTATAAAAAAAAAAAAACATCCGCTACTGTGACTCGAACCTAGAATGTCTGTTCCAGACGCGTTGATTTGCAGTTCAGTATATTGAAATTTTCCGCATATTAATTTGGTATGATATTCACTTAACCAACAAAATATTACATCTATAGTCAAATCGATGTAAATCAAAATGTACACAAGACATCTCTGTAAAATATCGTTCATATCGGATTCAGACATTGTTCTCATATGTAGTGTCACAAATTATCCAGAAACTTTTTATAAAAACCTCATGTATAACTGATCATATTTAAATATAGCCCAGGGAAATATTTTGTAACATCTCTTGGAGTTCCAAAAATCAGGCATATCGGTTCAGATTTATATGATGCTCCCCTAAATATGTACCACTTAATTTTGAAAAATACGGACATAGGATGTGGAAGTGCGAAGTATCAGCCATATCGTCCGATTTTGGATGTATTTCCCAAACTGTTCTGGATAATACCCGCCAAATGCTTATGTTACCAATTCAGTAGAATTGGTTTAGGGTATGATATAGTCGTCTTCGAGCGACTGTATACTTCTCTCTCTCTTGTTTATATACGCTAGCAATTGGCATTATGCATTATGATTGGGCCACCTTGTAGGTGCAATCTATGTAACTAATGTAAGAATTTTATTAAAAATAAAATTGTCACTATGGTTTTATATACAAAATAAAAATTTACATAACAATAACATTTCGAGATACCAATATTTGTATGGGTGTGTGCGTGTCACCCTAAAAGGCTGCAAGTTTAAAGATTCATTAAAAATTCGAGTTAATTATTTTCCAAGGAAACTAAGGACGATTGGAAAGCCTTTGAGTTATGCCATTTGATTTTATATCTTTCCTTGAGCGATCATCAAATTGATTTTTTCATAGATCCAATCGATATATTTCTCAACACGAACATAAACTCCAGGATGATTGGCATAGCCACAATGTTGACCCCATGATATAATGCCATATAAGGTCTCAGCACCTGTGAAGGGAATATATCTTAGCTAGAGCATCATCTTTTCGAATTGTCGTGGCTACTCACTTTCATCGGAACACACCAAAGGTCCACCAGAGTCTCCATCACAAGCATCTACATTTTCATCCAAATGACCGGCACAGAACATACCTTCACTCATGGCATTTCCATAGACTTCTCTACGTTTACAAACATCATCTGGTAGAATGGGTACCTCTGCAGCCCTTAGGATATTCGAAGGAGCTGAAATTGATTACAAATAAAATTAAACTTTTTAAAACTCCCCCGAAATATTCGTTTCTAACTCACTTGATGTTCCCGATTTAATGGATCCCCAACCTGAAATCGTACATTTGCGATTGGCCTCCAATTGTGCTCCCTTCTCTGGCAAACAAATCGGTTGAACATAGTCATTAAATCGTAAGGCATTCTTAAGCAAAATAATGGCAATATCATTGTTCATGTGTTTCTCCTCACGGAATCTCTCATGGATATACCAATTTTCAATATTCGAATCAATTTCCGAAGCTTCAGCTATATTCGCATAATGATCACCTACACGGACAAAATACGATCCCTTGGGATAACCAGCTAAACAATGGGCTGCTGTTAAGATGAGTTTCTTTGAGATGATAACAGCTCCACACCAATGGCTAGAAATACCACCTCGTCCACGTGTACGTATGGTGGCCTGCCATGGATGACGTCCCCTCTTGGCTATGCTGCCATTAATAACTCTCTCCTCCGGGTGGGCATATTCGTCTATCAAATTCGATTTGAAGTGGCCACATTGTTTTTGCTGATGAACAGCTTTACTGGAACGTTGCCATAAACCTTGATATTTTCCCAAATCATCTAGTTCCGATTGTTCCAATTCCATTTGAGTCTGATGCCATGCGGCATCTTTAGATGTCGCTGTTAGAGTGATTGGCCGATTGGTGGTGGTGGGTTTAGGGCCAGCTGTACATTTTAATCCCACATCTTCGGTATGTTGACAATTATTTTCACCCCAAGTCCAGTGGTTACATTGATCCAATGTAGTCTCATTGCCCAGACAGGAGACTTGATCCAACCAGATGGGACCTGAGCCGGGACCATATATATTTTTGGCCACTTGCTGTAGGAAGTCAAAGGAGTTAATTAAGGCAACAGGAATTACTACAGATATTGCACAAATAATTAGCTTAAATTCCCAAAAGGATTATCTTAAGGTTAGTATAGGAGTTGCCACAGATGATAGAATTCTATCCAAAATGGTAGATTTTTTACTATTTGGAAAATTGGTAGAATTCTCGCAGTTTTGGTAGATTTCGCAAAATATTCCTCTCCAACTAAGAGGAAGTACTTCACAAATTTTCCATAGAAATAAAATTTTGAGAAAATTTTCTATTGAAATAAAATTTTGAGAAAATGTTCTATTGAAATAAAATTTTGAGAAAATTTTCTATAGAAATGAAATTTTGATAAAATTTTCTATAGAAATAAAATTTTGACAAAATTTTCTATAGAAATAAAATTTTGCGAAAATTTTCTATATAAATAAAATTTTCAAAAAATTTTCTATATAAATAAAATTTTGAAAAAATTTTCTATAGAAATGAAATTTTGCGAAAATTTTCTATAGAAATAAAATTTTGATAAAATTTTCTATAGAAATAAAATTTTGACAAAATTTTCTATAGAAATAAAATTTTGCGAAATTTTTCTATATAAATAAAATTTTGTTAAAATTTTCTATAGAAATAAAATTTTGATTAAAATTTTCTATAGAAATACAATTTTTTCTATATAAATAAAATTTTGAAAAAATTTTCTATAGAAATAAAATTTTGCGAAAATTTTCTATGGAAATAAAATTTTCTATAGAAATAAAATTTTGAGAAAATTTTCTATAGAAATAAAATTTTAAGATAACCCAACAAAAACTAGGTAACCACATCTCATTACAATTGGCATTACCAGGAGTAAAGCTGTCATTACACGTTGCATTACATTGCGGTGAGTTATAATGACTAACTTGTAATGACAAAAATAAATACTTCTCGGTAAATTTCGAATTGTTATTCTCAAATTTCTAGGCAGTGTGCTGTTAATGACTTAATAAAATATAATATATGATGGTAATTCTGAAATTTTTTCCGTTAAGAAATTTGTATCACAAATATTCCATAATAATTGTGTTTAAAATTAATAACATTATCATATCGATGTCTCCACTCCAAAGTACGCTAAATCTAAAAAGTAAATTTTACAAGAAACAAGTTCAAAGTTGTGTTTTAGGAATTTCTCAAAAACCGTATAAGATATAAATTCACTTTTTTCGGTCTCAAAATCATGTTTATTGTAGATTTTTATACCCTGCGCCACACTGTGGAACAGGGTATTATAAGTTAGTGCATATGTTTGCAACACCCAGAAGGAGACGAGCTAGACACATGGTGTCTTTGGCAAAAATGCTCAGGGTGGGCTCCTGAGTCGATATAGCCATGTCCGTCTGTCTGTCTGTCCGTCAACACATTTTTGTAATCAAAGTCTAGGTCGCAGTTTTAGTCCAATCGACTTCAAATTTGGCACAAGTATGTGTTTTGGCTCAGAATAGAACCCTATTGGTTTTGGAAGAAATCGGTTCAGATTTAGATATAGCTCCCATATATATTTCGCCCGATATGAACTTATATGGCCCCAGAAGCCAGAGTTTTACCCTAATTTGCTTACAATTTTGCACAAGAAGAACAATTAGTACTATAGTCAAGTGTGCCAAATTTTATTGAAATCGGTTCAGATTTTGATATAGCTCCCATAAATATCGTTCGCCCGATTTACACTCATATGACCACAGTGGCCACTCTTTTACTCCGATTTAGTTGAAATTTTGCACAGGGAGTAGAATTGGCATTGTAGCGTACCAAATTTGGTTAAAATCGGTTCAGATTTAGATACAGCTCCATATATAGCTTTCGCCCGATTTACACTCATATGACCACAGAGGCCAATTTTTAACTCCGATTTAGTTGAAATTTTGCACAGGGGGTAGAATTAGCATTGTAGCTATGCGTGCCAAATTTGGTTGAAATTGGTTCAGATTTAGATATATCTCCCATATATAGCTTTCGCCCGATTTACACTCATATGACCACAGAGGCCAATTTTTAACTCCGATTTAGTTGAAATTTTGCACAGGGAGTAGAATTAGCATTGTAGCAATGCGTGCCAAATTTGGTTGACATCGGTTCAGATTTAGATATAGCTCCCATATATATGTTTTTCTGATTTCGACAAAAATGGTCAAAATACCAACATTTTGCTTGTTAAATCGCCACTGCTTAGTCGAAAAGTTGTAAAAATGACTCTAATTTTCCTAAACTTCTACTACATATATATCAAGCGATAAATCATAAATAAACTTTTGCGAAGTTTCCTTAAAATTGCTTCAGATTTAAATGTTTCCCATATTTATACCCTTCACCACTACTGTGGTACAGGGTATAGGTTAGGTTAGGTTATGTGGCAGCCCGATGTATCAAGCTCACTTAGACTATTCAGTCCATTGTGATACCACAGTGGTGAACTTCTCTCTTTTCAGTGCTGCCCGATTCCATGTTAAGCTCAATGACAAGGGACCTCCTTTTTATAGCCGAGTCCGAACGGCGTTTCACATTCCAGTGAAACCACTTAGAGAAGCTTTGAAACCCTCAGAAATGTCACCAGCATTACTGAGGTGGGATAATCCACCGCTGAAGAACTTTTTGGTGTTCGGTCGTAGCAGGAATCGAACCCACGACCTTGTGTATGCAAGGCGGGCATGCTAACCATTGCACCACGGTGGCGGTTCAGATTTAGATATAGCTCCCATATATAGCTTTCGCCCGATTTACACTCATTTGGCCACAGAGGCCAATTTTTTGCTCCGATTTAGTTGAAATTTTGCACAGGGAGTAGAATTAGCATTGCAACTATGCGTGTCAAATTTGGTTGAAGTCGGTTCTGATTTGGATATAGCTCCCATATATATGTTTTTCTGATTTCGACAAAAATGGTCAAAATATAAGTATTTTCCTTGTAAAATCGCCACTGCTTAGTCGAAAAGTTGCAAAAATGACTCTAATTTTCCTAAACTTCTAATACACATATATCGAGCGATAAATCATAAATAAACTTTTGCGAAGTTTCCTTAAACTTGCTTCAGATTTAAATGTTTCCCATATTTTTTACTAACATTGTGTTCCACCCTAGTGCATTCAATAGCCGACTTAAATTTTGAGTCTATAGATTTTGTCGAAGTCTATCAAATTCTGTCCAGATCGTGATATTTAAATATATGTAACAGGTTGGCTGATAAGTCCCCTGTCTAACAAAGAAAAACACGTTTATTTTTGTCAAAATTCAAGAGCGATACAACGATTTTAACGACCTTCCAATGTTTTGATACCATTTTGGTGGTACTCCTTCGGTTTTGCCTCAAACTAGGCCTCAGTTTCGGCGATCACCTCTTCATTGCAGCCAAATTTTTTCCCTGCGAGCATTCTTTTGAGGTCTGAGAACAAGCAAAAGTCGCTGGGGGTCAGATCTGGAGAATACGGTGGGTGGGGAAGCAATTCGAAGCCCAATTCATGAATGTTTGCCATCGTTCTCAATGACTTGTGGCACGGTGCGTTGTCTTAGTGGAACAACACATTTTTCTTCTTCATATGGGGCCGTTTTGCCGCGATTTCAACCTTCAACCGCTCCAGTAACGCCATATAATAGTCACTGTTGATGGTTTTTCCCTTCTCAAGATAATCGATAAAAATTATTCCATGCGCATTCCAAAAACAGAGGCCATTACTTTGCCAGCGGACTTTTGAGTCTTTCCATGCTTGGGAGACGGTTCACCGGTCGCTATCCACTCAGTCGACTGTCGATTGGACTCAGGAGTGTAGTGATGGAGCCATATTTCATCCATTGTCACATATCGACGGAAAAACTCGGGTGTATTACAAGTTAACAGCTGCAAACACCGCTCAGAATCATCAACACGTTGTTGTTTTTAGTCAAATGTGAGCTCGCGCGGCACCCATGTTGCACAGAGCTGCCGCATATCCAAATATTGATGAATGATATGACCAATACGTTCCTTTGATATCTTTAAGGCCTCTGCTATCTCGATCAACTTCATTTTACGGATTTGTGGATTTTTTTGATGTTTTCGTCGGTAACCACCTCTTTCGGGCGTCCACTGCGTTCACCGTCCTCCGTGCTCATTTCACCACGCTTGAATTTTTGCATACCAATCAATTATTTTTGATTTCCCTGGGGCAGAGTCTGGAAACTCATTATCAAGCCAAGTTTTTGCTTCCACCGTATTTTTTCCCTTTAGAAAACAGTATTTTATCAAAACACGAAATTCCTTTTTTCCATTTTTTTCACAATAACAAAAGTTGCTTCACAAAAGACGCTCTATCTCACAAACTAATTGACTTACAGACGTCAAATTTTGACACGAATCATTTGAAGGTTGGTACTATATAAAAATAATATGCATTTAATACTAGCGACGCCATCTATGTGTCAGACCGGGGACTTATCAGCCAACTTGTTATTAACCATAACTTTTGATAGAAGTGTCCAATAAATTCGAACTTTTGACAGGGTGCAATTCAGATTCAAAATTACTCTTCCAAAATGCACTTAAACTAGATTTCAAATGCCATTTGCCTTATAAAAAAAGGGATTTAAAATCCACTTTTAGTAGATTTCGAACTTAATGTGAATTGGCTATTGGATATATTATAACGTAATTCACGAATCCAACTTCCTTAAACAACCTACATTTATTTCTATTTTAAGTGTGAAATTAATTTGCGTGTAATCTTATTTAGATGATTTATTAGATTTTTTGTTTATTTATACAAAATTCGTTTCTATTCAAGTAGTGCTCCTATTACAGCATTCTTCGCCATATTTTGATCCATTGTAATCGGCGATAGAAATCAATATTTTCAAGATAAGCAATAAGTGGCTATTTTGCAAGCTTTGGTGTATCTACGAATAAGTGATTACATATTAGGTGATGGCCGAAGGTATGCCCGGAAGAAATACTTTCCTCCTAGGACATGCGTATGTAAATATAATCCGGAGTGATTTCAATTAATAAGTGGTTATTAATATTTAAATAGGCTTACCTACAAGATTACCGGCTAATGAAAGTTTTTGCCGGGATTTTCTATAGAAATAAAATCTTGACAAAATTTTACTATAGAAATAAAATTTAGACAAAAATTTCTATAAAAATAAAATTTTGACAAAATGTTCTATAAAAATAAAATTTTGAGAAAATTTTCTATAGAAATAAAATTTTAACAAAACTTTCTATAGAAATAAAATTTTAACAAAATTCTCTATAGAAATAAAATTTTGTTGTTGTTTGATAGTTGACCTTTAAACTGTTAATTATATTTGTTTAGTTTGGCTTGAGGTCATTTTTATACCCTGCGCCACACTGTGGAACAGGGTATTATAAGTTAGTGCATATGTTTGTAACACCCAGAAGGAGACGAGATAGACACATGGTGTCTTTGGCAATAATGCTCGGGGTGGTTCCCTGACTCGATATAACCATGTCCGTCTGTCCGTCCGTCCGTCTGTCTGTCTGTGAACACATTTTTGTGATCAAAGTCTAGGTCGCAGTTTAAGTCCAATCGACTTCAAATTTGGCACATGTTCCTGTTTTGGGTCAGAATAGAACCCTATTGATTTTGGAAGAAATCGGTTCAGATTTAGATATAGCTCCTATATATATCTTTCGCCCGATATGCACTTATATGGATCCAGAAGCCAGAGTTTTATCCCGATTTGCTTGAAATTTTGCACGAGGAGTACAATTGGTAGTATAGTCGAGTGTGCTAAATTTTATTGAAATCGGTTCAGATTTAAATATAGCTCCCATATATATCTTTCGCCCGATATTGACTAATATGGTCCTAGAAGCCAGAGTTTTGGCCCAATTTGGTTGAAATTTTGCACTAGAAATACAATTAGTAGTGTAGTCATGTGTGCCAAATTTGGTTGAAATCGGTTCAGATTTAGATATAGCTCCCATATATATCTTTCGCCCGATATGGACTAATATGGTCCTAGAAGCCAGAGGTTTGGCCCAATTTAATTGAAATTTTGCACTAGGAGTACAATTAGTAGTGTATTCAAGTGTGCCAAATTTGGTTGAAATCGGTTTAGATTTAGATATATCTCCCATATATAGCTTTCGCCCGATTTACACTCATAGGACCACAGAGGCCAATTTTTAACTCCGATTTAGTTGAAATTTTGCACAGGGAGTAGAATTAGCATTGTTGCTATGCGCGCCAAATTTGGTTGAAATCGGTTCAGATTTAGATATAGCTCCCATATATATGTTTTTCTGATTTCGACAAAAATGGTCAAAATACCAACATTTTCCTTGTAAAATCGCCACTGCTTAGTCGAAAAGTTGTAAAAATGACTCTAATTTCCTAAAATTCTAATACATATATATCGAGCTATAAATCATAAATAAACTTTTGCGAAGTTTCCTTAAAATTGCTTCAGATTTAAATGTTTCCCATATTTATACCCTGCGCCACACTGTGGAACATTGTGTTCCACCCTAGTGCATTAGCCGACTTAAATTTTGAGTCTATAGATTTTGTAGAAGTCTATCAAATTCTGTCCAGATCGAGTGATATTTAAATGTATGTATTTGGGACAAACCTTTATATAAATATAGACCCCAACACATTTGACGGATGTGATATGGTATCGAAAATTTAGATCTACAAAGTGGTGCAGGGTATAATATAGTCGGCCCCGCCCGACTTTAAACTTTCCTTACTTGTTATACCCTGCTCCACACTGTGGAACAGGGTATTATAAGTTAGTGCATATGTTTGCAACACCCAGAAGGAGACGAGATAGACACATGGTGTCTTTGGCAAAAATGCTCAGGGTGGGTTCCTGAGTCGATATAGCGATGTCCGTCTGTCCGTCTGTCCGTGAACACATTTTTGTAATCAAAGTCTAGGTCGCAGTTTTAGTCCAATCGACTTCAAATTTGCCACAAGTATGTGTTTTGGCTCAGAATAGATCCCTATTGATTTTGGAAGAAATCGGTTCAGATTTAGAATAGCTCCCATATATATATTTCGCCCGATATGGTCTTATATGGCCCCAGAATCCAGAGTTTTACCCTAATTTGCTTAAAATTTTGCAAAAGAAGAACAGTTAGTATTATAGTCAAGTATGCCAAATTTTATTGAAATCGGTTCAGATTTAGATATAGCTCCCATATATATCTTTCGCCCGATATGCACTAATATGGACCCAGCAGCCAGAGTTTTATACCGATTTGCTTGAAATTTTGTATTAGCATAACACTTAGTCGTATAGTCAAGTGTGCAAAATTTGATTGAAATCGGTTCAGATTTAGATATAGCTCCCATATATATCTTTCGCCCGATATGGACTTATATGGCCCCAGAAGCTAGATTTTTGGCCGAATTTGGTTGAAATTTTGCATTAGGAGTACAATTAGTAGTGTAGTCAAGTGTGCAAAATTTGAGTGAAATCGGTTCAGATTTAGATATAGCTCCCATATATATCTTTCGCCCGATATGGACTAATATGGTCCTAAAAGCTAGAGTTTTGACCCAATTTGGTTGAAATTTTGCACAGGGAGTAGATTTAGCATTCTAGCTATGCGTGCCAAATTTGATTTAAATCGGTTCAGATTTATATATAGCTCCCATATATAGCTTTCGCCCGATTTACACTCATATGACCACAGAGGCCAATTTTTTGCTCCGATTTAGTTGAAATTTTGCACAAGAAGTAGATTTAGCATTGTAGCTATGTGTGTCAAATTTGGTTGAAATCGATTCAGATTTAGATATAGCTTCCATATATATTTTTCGCCCGATATGGACTTATATGGCCCCAGAAGCCCGAGTTTTGGCCCAATTTGGTTGAAATTTTGCACAGGGAGTAGATTTAGCATTCTAGCTATGCCTGCCAAATTTGATTGAAATCGGTTCAGATTTATATATAGCTCCCATATATAGCTTTCGCCCGATTTACACTCATATGACCACAGAGGCCAATGTTTTGCTCCGATTTAGTTGAAATTTTGCACATGGAATAGAATTAGCATTGTAGCTATGCCTGCCAAATTTGGTTGAAATCGGTTAAGATTTAGATATAGCTCCCATATATATGTTTTTCTGATTTCGACAAAAATGGTCAAAATACCAACATTTTCCTTGCAAAATCGCCACTGCTTAGTCGAAATTGTAAAACTGAATCTAATTTTCTTAAACTTGTAATACATATATATCGAGCGATAAATCATAAATAAACTTTTGCGAAGTTTCCTTAAAATTGCTTCAGATTTAAATGTTTCCCATATTTTTTTTTTACTAAAATTGTGTTCCACCCTAGTGCATTAGCCAACTTAAATTTTGAGTCTATAGATTTTGTAAAAGTCTATCAAATTCTGTCCAAATCAAGTGATATTTAAATGTATGTATTTGGACAAACCTTTATAAATAGCCCCCAACACATTTAACGGATGTGATATGGTATCGAAAATTTAGATCTACAAAGTGGTGCAGGGTATAATATAGTCGACCCCGCCCGACTTTAGACTTTCCTTACTTGTTTTATTTAAAATTATGCAATATTTCGAAACATCTCCGATGTTCATCTTCAGGGCATTTTTTTTAGAAGTAGAGAACAATGAACTTATTTGCAAACAACATCTGTGTTTACTCGTATACACATGACCTCAAGCCAAACTGAACAAATAGAAATAAAATTTTGACAAAATTTCATATAGAAATAAAATTTTGACAAAATTTCATATAGAAATAAAATTTTGAGAAAATTTTCTATAGAAATGAAATTTTGACTAAATTTTCTTTAAAAAATAGATGTTTGATAAAATTTTCTAATTTGCTTAAAATTTTGCAAAAGAAGAACAGTTAGTATTATAGTCAAGTATGCCAAATTTTATTGAAATCGGTTCAGATTTAGATATAGCTCCCATATATATCTTTCGCCCGATATGCACTAATATGGACCCAGCAGCCAGAGTTTTATACCGATTTGCTTGAAATTTTGTATTAGCATAACACTTAGTCGTATAGTCAAGTGTGCAAAATTTGATTGAAATCGGTTCAGATTTAGATATAGCTCCCATATATATCTTTCGCCCGATATGGACTTATATGGCCCCAGAAGCTAGATTTTTGGCCGAATTTGGTTGAAATTTTGCATTAGGAGTACAATTAGTAGTGTAGTCAAGTGTGCAAAATTTGAGTGAAATCGGTTCAGATTTAGATATAGCTCCCATATATATCTTTCGCCCGATATGGACTAATATGGTCCTAAAAGCTAGAGTTTTGACCCAATTTGGTTGAAATTTTGCACAGGGAGTAGATTTAGCATTCTAGCTATGCGTGCCAAATTTGATTTAAATCGGTTCAGATTTATATATAGCTCCCATATATAGCTTTCGCCCGATTTACACTCATATGACCACAGAGGCCAATTTTTTGCTCCGATTTAGTTGAAATTTTGCACAAGAAGTAGATTTAGCATTGTAGCTATGTGTGTCAAATTTGGTTGAAATCGATTCAGATTTAGATATAGCTTCCATATATATTTTTCGCCCGATATGGACTTATATGGCCCCAGAAGCCCGAGTTTTGGCCCAATTTGGTTGAAATTTTGCACAGGGAGTAGATTTAGCATTCTAGCTATGCCTGCCAAATTTGATTGAAATCGGTTCAGATTTATATATAGCTCCCATATATAGCTTTCGCCCGATTTACACTCATATGACCACAGAGGCCAATGTTTTGCTCCGATTTAGTTGAAATTTTGCACATGGAATAGAATTAGCATTGTAGCTATGCCTGCCAAATTTGGTTGAAATCGGTTAAGATTTAGATATAGCTCCCATATATATGTTTTTCTGATTTCGACAAAAATGGTCAAAATACCAACATTTTCCTTGCAAAATCGCCACTGCTTAGTCGAAATTGTAAAACTGAATCTAATTTTCTTAAACTTGTAATACATATATATCGAGCGATAAATCATAAATAAACTTTTGCGAAGTTTCCTTAAAATTGCTTCAGATTTAAATGTTTCCCATATTTTTTTTTTACTAAAATTGTGTTCCACCCTAGTGCATTAGCCAACTTAAATTTTGAGTCTATAGATTTTGTAAAAGTCTATCAAATTCTGTCCAAATCAAGTGATATTTAAATGTATGTATTTGGACAAACCTTTATAAATAGCCCCCAACACATTTAACGGATGTGATATGGTATCGAAAATTTAGATCTACAAAGTGGTGCAGGGTATAATATAGTCGACCCCGCCCGACTTTAGACTTTCCTTACTTGTTTTATTTAAAATTATGCAATATTTCGAAACATCTCCGATGTTCATCTTCAGGGCATTTTTTTTAGAAGTAGAGAACAATGAACTTATTTGCAAACAACATCTGTGTTTACTCGTATACACATGACCTCAAGCCAAACTGAACAAATAGAAATAAAATTTTGACAAAATTTCATATAGAAATAAAATTTTGACAAAATTTCATATAGAAATAAAATTTTGAGAAAATTTTCTATAGAAATGAAATTTTGACTAAATTTTCTTTAAAAAATAGATGTTTGATAAAATTTTCTGCAGAAATCAAATTTTGACAAAATATCTATAGAAATGAAATTTAGATAGAATTTTCTATAGAAATAAAATTTTCAGAAAATTTTCTATAGAAATAAAATGTTGACGAATTTTTCAAATTATTGAACTGCGATTAAGGGGTTTGGAGGGAGTAGGGATTGTAATCAGGAACAAAAAGTCGGCTTTTGGACTTTTCGACTTTTTGAAAAATTAAAAACTGTTTTTCCAAATTAATGAGCTGCGATTAAACCGGATAGTTACCGTATACAATCATACCAAAGTATTTTTGTCTTTGAAGTTCCAATTCAATCTTCTCTGATGATTCATTGCGAATCATAAAGCACATCTCCAAAACTTACCGCTTTGCCATAGTAGCCCAATGAATTGCATACAACTTGGGCTTCTTTTACGCTAAAATCATCATCGCAAACCGTACCCCATTCACCACGATAGAAAATCTCTAGACGGCCTTCATTTTTAGTACGTCCACCCTCCAGACGATATTCGATAGGAGCCTAAAATAGAAATTCAATTTAATTTACCTATACAATCCGATTAAATGCCTCCACATTTAACTTACATTACAAACTTTGGGACTCTCATCGGATCCATCGGAACAATCGGGTGTTACATCACAGAGGAATGCTGTTGGTATACATTCCTCTGATTTGGTACATAACCAATAATTATCAGGACACTTGAGCTGTTGAACTTTACAAACCACACCCACAACTTCATCAGGACCACAATTATGAATACCCCAACCCTTGAAATCACATTCACGCAATGATGTTTCATTGCCTTTACACTCCACCTCATCCATATTGTATTGGGCATTAACATCACTTGGGGGATAATAGGAGCTACCACGTACTTCCATGGCACCCATTTTGAAGCCCAATTCATGGCACAAGACATCAGCATCTTTTAACCCGAATTTGTCATCGCAAACATAGCCCCATTTGCCAAGAACTGAATGAAGAAAATGCGAAAGGATTTTCATCACCAAACCAACACTAAGTCAATTTCCTATAACTTTACATACTTTTGACTTCGACTCTTCCCTTGTTGGAGCTCTCACCACCGGTCAAACGTACTTCATAACCCAAATGGTCACAGTTTTCTTCGTCTAATCGATTGCCGCAATTATTTACACCATTGCAAACCTGTAATTAACTTAGAAATTAGTACACAACAAAAATTTAATTTCTATTGTGGGCAACGAAATTTTAGACCAAAGAGGTTTTCTTCTGTTGTCAAAGTTGTTTATTTCAGTCTAAACAAAGATACAAAGGTACAACAAGTACTATAAACAAAAATTTATTTGCCTTAAAAGAAACAACTTTATCAATAAAATTTCGTTTCAGAGAAACGAATTGTGTTTTCACCCAGAGAAGGAATATGATCACTCCAAACATGTTTCAAGAGCAAAATGGTATTTTTGGAGGATGAACATGGAACATGTTTGTCGCAGCCATGTTATTTTCTCGAAAATTATGTATCTGATTTCGACAACCATGTATATGTTTGCCGAGAAAACCTCATATTTACGACAAAAATGTTCCATGTCCACCGCCCAAAAATAATATTTTGCTCTTCAAACAGATTTGGGGTGATCATATTTCTTCTCTGCGTGTTCTTGTGTGTAAGATCCAATCTAAAGATGCTTCGGTTACGTCCGTTTTCGACAGAAATATCGGAATCTGTTTCTATTTTCAGCTCAATAAGCTGCGTAATTTTCGAAGAGTTAACCACAATGTGCGACACCACTTAACATTTTTTAAATACCGAAGTTGAAACTTACCTCATGCTGTGCTATACACTTTCCATTTCCACAACTAAAGGGACACAAATCTCCACTTCGTATATCTATGCCAGCCGAATTGGATGGGGATTCCAAGGGAGTATCGAAAGGATTGGGTAAATGAGGATGTTTTTCATGGAATTCACGAGAATGTTGGTGTTTATGATGATTTTGGTGTTTGGAAGAACTGGGTAAATGTTGATGATGTTTATGCCAATTGGAATCATGATCATGGGTGTGTCCTTGCTGAGCCAATGTAGAACGTTCAGATTCTACGGTGGTATGGTCGAAGTCATAGAATGTAGCGGATTTATGTGAACCCGGTTGAGTGGCCGTAGTGGTGGTCACTAAACTATGCTGTTCACCTGCAAGAATAATTTCAACGTCGTCGTGAAGTGGTGTCGTTGAAGGAATACTAATACTAGGGACATGCAATAATGGATTGTGAGTGGTGGTGGTGGTGGTCTCTTCGGGAGCCGTGTCTATGGGTGCAACTAAATTCATGATGTGCGATTCAGCCTTAGCGGCCACATCATCATCTACAGTGCCGCTGCGATTGAAATAGGGTCTAAGCATGAGTTGAAGAGCCTCTTTAAGAGGTAATTGGTCGGGGTCAATTTGGCTGGGTGTGGTCTCATCAACATATTCACTTGGTCTATGTGAGGTTGTAGGAATCCTATCCTCTGGTATTTTGGAAAGCTCTAAACGAGTCGAAGGTTTTATGGCTGATTGTTGTGGGATTTTTCTACCCGACCAAGAAGCATTTCGCGAATGTGCCACCTCTGAATAGGGAGAACTGTAATGGGGTTGATGGGGAAAAGTTTGTATGGTAGCATTTGAAAGTTTTGGATATTCTACACGGGGCAAAGGTGTGGTCGCTTGTGTGGGTATTGGAATTTGAGGTCTACGATCAGCATTAATTGGTCGTGGAGTACTAGTTACTTGACCTTCGGAAAGTGGAGGTTGAAGACCTCCATATAGATTTGATTCATCTATGGTTAAAACTTTTCTAGAACCTGAGGCCACCGTATCCAATTGATTGGTGTCATGAGGCCATGGTAGACCAGGGAAGTTATTAACATACACAGTGGTCACAGTGGGATTCGACTCATCCAAGGGTCTCTGACCCAAATCATCACCTCGATTTGGAGGTACTAGATGAGCTATGGGAACATCTCCATGGGAAATAACCGTATGACCTCTCTGTGAGGTTGGAGGGGTTCGGGAAGGGGTAGGTTCCCCAGGTCTTTTAAATGAATTATGGGGATAACCTCCTGCTACTGTGGAGGAGACCGGTGAACCTGGTCCCTCTAAAGGTGGCATTAAATGTGTAACCACCGGCACCTGAGGAATGGGATTGACTACAATGGGAACCCATTGATTTCCTGGGGACACACTAGTTACAGTTCGGGTGAAATTTTGACGATTTAAATTTGGACTATGATGAGGTCTGTTGTATGAGGGATATGAAGGATCATGAGGTTGCGGAAGATTATGTGAACCAAACACTTCTTCAGAGGTTTCTTGTGATCCTATGGGTTGAGCATAGACAACAGTTGCTGTTGTAGAGCTGCCGGAGCTGGGTATGGGTGCTAATGGCTTGCTATAGGGGATATGATGATTATAATTACGATCGGGCTGTAGGGATCCCTCTTCATAGATCACCGTTCGTGTAGGGGATTGCTGATCCACATTGATGGCAGTTCCTGACCAAACATTTGTCGTGATTGCGGGAGTATTTGGCACTTGTTGCCAATTTGTGGTTGGGGCCTGTGGACGCAGAACATTCATATTGGTCCAACGATCTCCTGACCCCCTTTGATTGGTATTGGTAGTGGTCGTATGCGTTTGGGTGTAGGTATGGGTGGAAGGCTGCTGTTGTGGGGGTTGGATTTGTGCAGTTCCTGTATAAGACCACTGGCTATTACCAGATCCATAGGCTTTGGAGTCGCGATTATTGTTAGCTGCAAAATAAAATGGAAAAATGTATTGAAGATTATTTCGAAATTTCAAAAAATTTTTTTTTACAACTAAATCTAATTTCCAAAAAAGAAAATCCAAAATTTCCCGTTTTTCTCATAGACTCTTGTGTATTTTCCCATTTCTTACTTTGACTATAGCTGTAGTCATAATCACTGCTATAAACTCCATTATTACAACGATCTGTGTTCACAACATTCTTCTCAAGATCACAAATTTTACGAGATACACTGAATACCGTTCCAGGACCACAATCCATTATGTGAGTTAAACCACTGCCGCAACTCAAATATTTGTGCCAATCATAGGGATGCATATACAGACCCTCAACACCCGGAGGACAGGATATTTCCGCTAAAACAAATGAGAAAATTCAACACAAACGTTTTTTCAATCTTTGATTTGATTACCACTTACGCTGTCTCCTAACCGTACCCGATGGTGAACAATTTACCTTCTCTTTAAAATCACATACCTCCATGACTTTATCCCAAGCCGTACCGGGACCACAACTTTGCACATGGGCCACACCATTCGTGCACATTACAAATTTCGTACAATCATATGGATGAGGATAGCGGCCATTAGCATTTTGTGGACAACCAACATCTGCATCTTGGGGAGCATATACTTCGGAGTTGGGATGATAATTAGTACCACCGGTATTAGTGTTTGTTGTTGTTGTAGTTGATGTTGCTACCATTCCATTTCCTCCTGTCACAGCTGATTGGCCATAGTTACTGCCACGGCTATATGAGGAACGATCATATTGGGCTACTTCATTTTCCAAGTGACATGATCCTCTTTCGATACTAAACACCTGGCCATTGGGACAATTCTCCACAGCAATGCGACCATTGGCACAACGCATAAATTTATGACAGTCTTGAGGATGAGGATATATGGCATAGGTACCAGGACCGCAACTTATACCCAGATCACGATCTGTAAATATTTTACAAAATAATGAACGAATGCAGAACATCTCAATAGTTGGGAGAGAAAAAAGTAGAAGAGCAACATCAACGTACGGTGTGATCAGAGGAGAAACACCAAGCAGGGAATCAGACATGGAAAGAAGTTAGGGGGAAAGAACCAAAATAAAATCTACATGGGAGACCTGGCAGCACTTGTGAACAGGTGACATTCTCATATCGCCGTGATTGCAAACAGAACAAAATTTATATTCCTCTGCTTCTATGAACAGGGGTTGGACCTCAAAAACTGGATTATTTTCATTGCGGTCGTCACCAGGCAATAGTTTGTAAATGATGGGAAATGGTAATAAATAAAAAAACTCATAATAACCAATAAGAAATAACAAGTCTAAACGGCCATAAGTTCGGCCAGGCCGAATCTTATGTACCCTCCACCATGGATTGCATAGAAACTTCTACGAAAGACTGTCATCCACAATGGAATTACTTGGGTTGTGGTATCTTAAATCGTTTTCTAAATTGTGAATTAGTCCATACGTGGTATATATTAGACAAAAAGTTATGTAAGTCTACAAATAATTACGAATCGATATGGACTTTTGCACGGTACGTAGCCATAATTGAAATATGGGGGTCGCTTATAGGGGGGCTATATACAATTATTGATATGGACCAATTTTTGTGTGATTGGGGATCGATTTATCTGAGGGCTATATATAACTATAGACCGATATGGACCTAGTTAGGCATGGTTAACGGCCATATACTAGCACAATGTACCAAATTTCAACTGACTCGAATGAAATTTGCTCCTCCAAGAGGCTCCAAAACCAAATCTCGGGATCAGTTTATATGGGGGCTATATATAAATATGGACTGATATGAACCAATTCCTGCATGGTTGTTGGATACCATATACTAACATCACGTACCAAATTTCAACCGAATCGGATGAATTTTGCTCTTCCAAGGGGCTCCTGAGGTCAAATCTGGGGATCGGTTTATATGGGGGCTATATATAATTATGGACCGATTTCGACCAATTTTTGCATGGCCATTAAAGACCATATACTTACACCATGTACCAAATTTCAGCCGGATCGGATGAAATTTGCTTCTCTTAGAGGCTCCGAAAGCAAAATCGGGGGATCGGTTTATATGGGGGCTATATATAATTATTGACCGATGTGGACCAATTTTTGCATAGTTGTTAGAGACCTTATACTAACACCATGTACCAAATTTCAGCCGGATCGGATGAAATTTGCTTCTCTTAGAGGCTCCGAAAGCAAAATCGGGGGATCGGTTTATATGGGGGCTATATATAATTATTGACCGATGTGGACCAATTTTTGCATAGTTGTTAGAGATCATATACTAACACCATGTATCAAATTTCAGCCGGATCGGATGAAATTTGCTTCTCTTAGAGGCTCAGCAATCA
Source organism: Haematobia irritans (assembly GCF_050003625.1). NCBI lineage: Eukaryota > Metazoa > Arthropoda > Insecta > Diptera > Muscidae > Haematobia > Haematobia irritans. The sequence goes on from NC_134400.1 coordinate 129,158,169, forward strand.
AAATCGGGGGATCGGTTTATATGGGGGCTATATATAATTATTGACCGATGTGGACCAATTTTTGCATAGTTGTTAGAGACCATATACTTACACCATGTACCAAATTTCAGCCGGATCGGATGAAATTTGCTTCTCTTAGAGGCTCCGAAAGCAAAATCGGGGGATCGGTTTATATGGGGGCTATATATAATTATTGACCGATGTGGACCAATTTTTGCATAGTTGTTAGAGATCATATACTAACACCATGTATCAAATTTCAGCCGGATCGGATGAAATTTGCTTCTCTTAGAGGCTCAGCAATCAAAATCGGGGGATCGGTTTATATGGGGGCTATATATAATTATTGACCGATGTGGACCAATTTTTGCATAGTTGTTAGAGACCATATACTAACACCATGTACCAAATTTCAGCCGGATCGGATGAAATTTGCTTCTCTTAGAGGCTCCGAAAACAAAATCGGGGGATCGGTTTATATGGGGGTTATATATAATTATGGACCGATGCCAAATTTCAGCCGGATCGAATGAAATTTGCTTCTCTTAGAGGGTCTGCAATCCAAATTTGGGGGTCGGTTTATATGGGGGCTATACGTAAAAGTGGACCGATATGGCCCATTTGCAATACCATCTGACCTATATCGATAACAACTACTTGTGCCAAGTTTCAAGTCAATAGCTTGTTTCGTTCGGAAGTTAGCGTGATTTCAACAGACGGACGGACGGACATGCTCAGATCGGCTTAGAATTTCACCACGACCCAGAATATATATACTTTATGGGGTCTTAGAGCAATATTTCGATGTGTTACAAACGGAATGACAAAGTTAATATACCCCCATCCTATGGTGGAGGGTATAAAATGAGTCAATAGCACTTCGTATAGCACAGTGTCTCATAAGATTACTGAAGATTATTGAACAAATACAGAACATGTCAAGAATAGAAAGAATAAATAATAGAGGAGAAACATCACAGAGTGAAATTAAAAACGGAAAAGATTAGGGCAAAAGAACCAGAATATAATCTGGAATGCTCAACCATGCAAGAACAGAGTAGGAGAAATAGGCCTGACAGGCCTTGCAATCAGGTGATACTGTCATATGGCTCTTGATTACAGGCTGGACTCCAGTCAGATTTGACGCTATCAATTCCAGCGATTTGCTTGACTTAAGTGGTTCCAAAACAACAATATGGCTGATGCGTATTGTCTAATAGTTGACCGATTTATCCCAATGACACTTCACATTATTGTTTACAAACTTATAAAATCATGTTGATCTCTTGCATTCAGAAATAAAGTATTCGAGCATGATAGTGTGATTGCTTTATATTTAGCTAGAAAAAATGCATATCGGTAGAGCGCTCTAGAATTTATGTTAACTACTGTAATGACCAGGACTTGGTCTTTTAGACGCCTAGAGACAACACACTTGTTTTAATTAAAACACAACTTAGTTAAAACTGTAAAAGAGACGTTACACGATGTACTGGATTTAATCGTACAAAATTTCTTTGTTCATTTTCTTAGTTTTGAGTGATAAATTCAGAATATTTTATCATATATTCTTTAAATTTGCCATAATTTTATTTCTATAGAAAATTTTGTCAAAATCTTATTTCTATAGAAAATTTTGTCAAAATTTTATTTCTACAGAAATTTTTGTGAAAATGGCATTTCTACAGAAAATTTTGTCAACATTTTAGTTCTACAGAAAATTTTTGTCAATTTTTTTTTCATTTTGTTGTTTTTGATTTCAGCTTAAAATCATGCATTGACTAAACTACAAGTGTAGCTTAACCAACAGAGGAAAAGAATGTTTGTCAAATTTATTTGGACAAAGCTCTATAGACTGCACGATGGCTGGATGGACCCACGTTTCGGAATAACCACATTCCTCATCAGCATCCTCTACTTCCAGCAAAACTATCAACCAATTATCAGAATAAATTCAGGCAGTTCACTAAACCCAAAGTGAACCGCACTTGAACCTTCCGAAAAAAGGTTTATGATAGCCGGCCTTTGCCGAAATAAATATGTACTAACATATCTCTTTTCCTTTGCCACTGTCAAATCATCGATTTGAGTGCAGTTGGCTGGGTTTATTTTGAGCGTGCTTTCTCGTACTTCATTCGGTTTGTTTTGTTATTGTTGGTTTATTCTTCAATCATTTTCTTGTTTTTAATTTCAGCTTAAAACCATGAAATGACTAGATTACAAGTGTAGCTTAACCAACAGAGGAAAAGGATGTTTGTCAAATTTATTTGGGCAAAGCAAGATGGTTGGATGGACGCACGTTTCGGAATTACCACATTCCTCATCAGCATCCTCTACTTGCAGCAAAACTATCAACCAATTATCAGAATAAATTCAGGCAGTTCATTACACTACACTTGTAGTTTAGTCAATGCATGGTTTTAGGCTGAAATCAAGAAAACGACAACAATGATTAAAGAACAAAACCAACAATAACAAAACAAAACGAAAAATTTAATTTCTATAGAAAATTTTGTCAAAAGTTTATATCCAAAAAAAAATTTCAACAGTTTATTTTTATTGAAAATTTTGTCAACAGTTTATTTCTATATAAAATTTTGTCAACATTTTATTCCTATTGAAAAGTTTACCTCTATAGAAAATTTTGTTAAAATGTTGACAAAATTTTATTTCTATAGAAAATTTTGTCAAAATTTTATTTCTGTAGAAAATTTTGTTTTTTTTTATTTCTGTAGAAAATTTTGTTTTTTTTTTTTTATTTTATTTCTGTAGAAAATTTTGTTAAAATTTTATTTCTATAGAAAATTTTGTCGAAATTTTATTTCTGTAGAAAATTGTGTCAAAATTTTGTTTCTATAGAAAATTTTGTCAACAGTTCTATAGAAATTTCTGTCAAAATTTTATCTCTATAGAAAATTTGGTCAAAATTATATTTTTATTGAAAATTTCAATTCAATACAAAAGTTGGTCAAAATTTTATTTCTATTGCAAATGTTACTTCTATCGAAAATTTTGTCAAAATTTTATTTCTATTGGAAATTTTGTCAAAATGTTATTCCTATTGAAAATTTTACCTCTATGGAAAATTTTGTTAAAATGTTAACAAAATGTTATTTCTACAGAAAATTTTGTCAAAATTTATCTCTATAGAAAATTTGGTCAAAATTTTATTTCTATTGAAAATTTTATTTCAATAGAAAAGTTGTTCAAAATTTTATTTCTATGGAAAATTGTGTCAAAATTTTATTTCTATAGAAAATTTTGTCAACAGTTTATTTCTATAGAAAATTTTGTCAACAGTTTATTTCTATAGAAAATTTTGTAAAAATTTTATCTCTATAAAAAATTTGGTCAAAATTTTATTTCTATATGAAATTTTGTCAAAATTTTATTTCTATTGAAAATTTTATTTCAATAGAAATTTTGATCAAAATTTTATTTCTATTGTAAATGTTACTTCTATAGAAAATGTTGTCAAAATTTTATTTTTTTAGAAAATTTTGCCAAAACTTTATTTCTATTGAAAATTTTGTTAAAATGTTGACAAAATGTTATTTCAATAGAAAATTTTGTCAAAATATTATTTTTATAGAAAATTGTGTCAACAGTTTATTTCTATAGAAAAATTTGTCACCAGTTTATTTTTATAGAAAATTTTGTCAAAATTTTATTTCTATATAAAATTTTGTCAAAATTTTATTTCTATATAAAATTTTGTTAAAATTTTATTTCTATTGAAAATTTTATTTCAATAGAAAAGCTAGTCAAAATTGTATTTCAATTGCAAATGTTACTTCTATAGAAAATTTTGTTAAAATTGTATCCCTATAGAAAATTTTGTCTAAATTTAAATTCTCTAGAAAATTTTTGTCAAAATTTTATTTCTATTGAAAATTTTACTTCTATAGAAAATTTTGTTAAAATGTTGACAAAATTTTATTTCTATAGAAAATTTTGTCAACAGTCTATTTCTACAGAAAATTTTGTCAACAGTTTATTTCTATAGAAAATTTGGTCAAAATTTTATTTCTATATAAAATCTTGTCAAAATTTTATTTCTATTGTAAATGTTTCTTCTATAGAAAGTTTTGTTAAAATGTTATCTCTATAGAAAATTTTGTCTAAGTTTAATTTCTGTAGAAAATATATGTTAAAATTTTATTTCTATTGAAAATTTTACCTCTATAGAAAATTTTGTTAAAATGTTGACATCATTTTATTTCTATAGAAAATTGTGTCAAAATTTTATTTCTATAGAAAATTTTGTCAACAGTTTATTTATTTAAAATGTTGACAAAATTTTATTTCTATAGAAAATTTTGTCAAAATTTTATCTCTATAGAAAATTTTGTTAAAATTTTATTTCTATAGAAAATTTTGCCAAAATTTTATTTCTATAGAAAATTTTGTCAAAATTTTATCTCTATAGAAAATTTGGTCAAAATTTTATTTCTATATAAAATTTTGTCAAAATTGTATTTCTATTGAAAATTTTATTTCAATAGAAAAGTTGGTCAAAATTTTATTTCTATGGAAGATTGTGTCAAAATTTTATTTCTATAGAAAATTTTGTCAACAGTTTATTTCTATAGAAAATTTTGTAAAAATTTTATCTCTATAAAAAATTTGGTCAAAATTTGATTTCTATATGAAATTTTGTCAAAATTTTATTTCTATTGAAAATTTTATTTCAATAGAAAATTTAGTCAAAATTTTATTTCTATTGTAAATGTTACTTCTATAGAAAATGTTGTCAAAATTTTATTTCTTTAGAAAATTTTGCCAAAACTTTATTTCTATTGAAAATTTTGTTAAAATGTTGACAAAATGTTATTTCTATAGAAAATTGTGTCAGCAGTTTATTTCTATAGAAAAGTTTGTCACCAGTTTATTTTTATAGAAAATTTTGTCATTATTTTATTTCTATATAAAATTTTGTCAACATTTTATTTCTATATAAATTTTTGTTAAAATTTTATTTCTATTAAAAATTTTATTTCAATAGAAAAGCTAGTCAAAATTGTATTTCAATTGCAAATGTTACTTCCATAGAAAATTTTGTTAAAATTGTATCCCTATAGAAAATTTTGTCTAAATTTAATTTCTCTAGAAAATTTTTGTCAAAATTTTATTTCTATTGAAAATTTTACCTCTATAGAAAATTTTGTTAAAATGTTGACAAAATTTTATTTCTATAGAAAATTTTGTCAACAGTCTATTTCTATAAAAAATTTTGTCAACAGTTTATTTCTATAGAAAATTTGGACAAAATTTTATTTCTATTGTAAATGTTTCTTCTATAGAAAGTTTTGTTAAAATGTTATCTCTATAGAAAATTTTGTCTAAGTTTAATTTCTGTAGAAAATGTATGTCAAAATTTTATTTCTATTGAAAATTTTACCTCTATAGAAAATTTTGTTAAAATGTTGACAACATATTATTTCTATAGAAAATTGTGTCAAAATTTTATTTCTATAGAAAAATTAGTCAACAGTTTATTTCTATAGAAAATATTGTCAAAATGTTATCTCTATAGAAAATTTGGTCAAAATTGTATTTCTATATAAAATTTTGTCAAAATTTTATTTCTATTGAAAATTTAATTTCAATAGAAAATTTGGTCAAAATTTTATTTCTGTTGTAAATGTTACTTCTATAGAAAATTTTGTGAAAATTTTATATCTTTAGAAAAATTTGTCAAAATTTTATTTCTATTGAAAATTTTGTCAACAGTTTATTTCTGTAGAAAATTTTGTCAAAATTGTATCTCTATGGAAAAGTTGGTCAAAATTTTATCTCTATGGAAAAGTTGGTCAAAATTTTATCTCTATATAAGATTTTGTCAAAATTTTATTTTTATATAAAATTTTGTCAAAATTTTATTTCTATATAAAAATTTTGTCAAAATTTTATTTCTATTGAAAATTTTATGTCAATAGAAAATTTGGTCAAAATTTCATTTCTATTGTAAATGTTACTTCTATAGAAAATTTTGTCTAAATTTAATTGCTGTAGAAATTTTTTGTCAAAATTTTATTTCTATTGAAAATTTTACCTCTATAGAAAATTTTGTTAAAATGTTGACAAAATTTTATTTCTATAGAAAATTTTGTCAAAATTTTATTTCTGCAGAAAATTTTGTTAAAATTTTATTTATATAGAAAATTTTGCCAAAATTTTATTTCTATAGAAAATTGTGTCAAAATGTTATTCCTATAGAAAATTTTGTCAACAGTTTATTTCTATAGAAAATTTTGTCAAAAATTTATCTTTATGGAAAATTTTGTCAAAATTTTATCTTTATGGAAAATTTGGTCAAAATTTTATTTCTAAAGAAAATGTTGTCAAAATTTTATTTCTATTGTAAATGTTACTTCTATAGAAATTTTTTTAAAATTTTGTCTCTATAGAAAATTTTGTCAAAAATTTATTTCTTTAGAAAATTTTTGTCAAAATTTTATTTCTGTAGAAAATTTTGTTAAAATTTTATTTCTGTAGAAATAAATTTGACAAGCATACTTTTCCTCTGTTGGTTAAGCTACACTAGTAGTTTAGTCAATGCATGGTTTTAAGCTGAAATCAAAACAACAATATAATCTTATGTTTATAGAAAATTTTGTCAAAATTTTATTTCAGCAGAAATTTTTGTCAAAACTTTGCCCGAACATACTCGGAACTGGAATATTCCATCGGTAAAGATATAACAAGTAGCAATGTTTTTATATTAACCGCGAGGGTTTATTTCCCAAACATTATATATCAATTATTTAAATGTTTTTCTTAGTGTAAAAATAAAAAACATCCGCTTGGAGAAACGGACAATTGTTTGTGTAGTTGAACCTATAATGACTCAAACACTCAATTCATTTAAATAAAATCAATTTTACATACCTGCTTGAATTAAATGCTCATTGGAGAATTCATGCTGTGTTGTAGTCAAATACTCGACACGATCGAAAGCTTCCACTTTATCCCGGGGTATACATTCTTTACGAGATATACTGTAGACAGCTCCACTCATACATGTATCAATTTTTGTGGCACCATCGGAGCACTCAATATATTTGGTACAATCGAATGGATGTAGGAAGACACCAGTCAAACCAGGTGGACACATAAGATAGGTAAGACCATCAACTGCAAACAAAATAAGGAAGAAAACGTGGAGTAAATGGAAATAATGATATGGCACACCCGAAGAGAGCCTACTTTCCTCCGGAAGGAAATTTTGTGGCGCCAAAAGAAAACTTTGCTGGTCTAAAATTTCGTTCCTCGAAGGAGAAAACTCTTCCTTCAGTGTAAAATAAAAAAACACCAACCTGCCCCAAAAGTAGTTTCTATATCCGTAGATCCAGATCCCGACCACAATGACATTTGTACTTGAGGCACACGATCTCTCTGCTCCATATCCTCTTTCGACTCACAATGCTTACGGGACAAACTAAATGCCATACCGGAAGCACAAGATTCACCAGCCATACGACCAGCTCCACATGTTATATATTTTGAACTATCGAATGGATGAGGATATGAGCCACTCAATCCAAGTGGACAATAGATCATGGTATGACCATCAAATTGTTCCTCTACATTGCGATAAGCATTGCTCTTCTGCAGCTCACTTAACAGGCGAACCCTTTCGGTTTTCAACACTTGATTGGAGGGTAAACAGCTACGTCTGGTTGTACTAAAGACCTGGGTAGGGGAGCATGCGATTACCTGCATTTGACTACGCAAACATTTCACATATTTCTCGGCATTGAAGGGATACAAATGGATACCCTCGGTTCCCGGTGGACATGTAATAAGAGTTTGAGCTAAAATTAATGTAAGAATTTATGATCCTTGTGTAGATTCCTCTGGGACTTACCATACTCATAGCTCACTTCGGACACAATGTACATGACATGATCGATTTTTTCTATTTGATCCAATGATTCACAATATCCTTTGGATATACTAAAGGCAGTGCCTTGTACACAGTTTTGTATAGCCGTATTGCCATTTTTACAATTGATAAACTTGGTATAATCGAAGGGATAGGGAAAGAGGCCAGTTATCCCTCCAAGACATAGGATATCGGCATTGTGTGGTAAATCACTGTGGCCACCGTTTATTGATGACGTGGAAGTTGATGTTTGCGTATGCTGAGTATCTATTAGCGTAAAGTGAAACAAACAAATAATTTTGGGGAAAACGCATGCGGTTTTTTTTTATTATAAAGCAGAAAAGCAAGGAAAGATGCAAGCAAGCGAAAAGATTGTACATAAGTCAAGCATTACAATTCTTATAATAAAGCAGACACCCAGAGAAGGGATATAATCACCTTAAACCTATTTCAAGAGCATAGTGTAACTTGTTTACAGAGATCATATAATATGTTTGAAGCAAAAATGTGATTTTCTCGCCAAGCACAATATGCTGATAAATACACTCAAAAAACAGTTTACTTGGATCCTTCCCTTTGGATTATAGTATTGATTTCGAGCCAAAGATGGGGCTTCTCTGGCTTTACATTTAGGACCAATAAAATTAAAATTTCGATGGAGATCTCATTCATCGAATTTTTATTTTCTTTTTGTGATATATTAATAAAATTATCCATGTACAAATTCCAGTTTCAAAATCAATATTATAACAAAAACAAGTATATACGGCCGTAAGTTCGGCCAGGCCGAAGCTTATGTACCCTCCACCATGGATTGCGTAGAAACTTCTACTGAAGTCTGTCATCCACAATCGAATTACTTGGGTTGCGGTAACACTTGCCGATGGCAAGGTATCTTAAAACTTCCTAACACCGTAATATAAATATACCACATAGTCCATACGTGGTATATATTAAACTAAAAAGGCCGATTAAATACGTATATAATTAAGTTTAAAGTTTCTATAGAAATAAAATTTTGACAACATTTTCTATAGAAGTAAAATTTGCAAAAAATTTTCCATAGAAATAAAGTTTGGAAAAAATTTTCTATAGAAATAAAATTTTGACAATATTTTCTATAGAAATAAAATTTTGACAAAATTTTCTATCTTCTACATTTTGACAATGTTTTCTATAAAAATAAAATTTTGGTAGATTATTTTTGGCTCGAGTGGCAACCATGATTATGAACCGATAATGGATCAATTTTTGTGCGATTGGGGATCGGCTATATATAACTATAGACCGATATGGACCAATTTTGGCATGGTTATTAGCGGCCTTATACTAACATCACGTTACAAATTTCAACCGGATCGGATGAATTTTGCTCCTCCAAGAGGCTCCGGAGGACAAATCTGGGGATCGATTTATATGGGGGCTATATATAATTATGGACCGATATGGACCAATTCTTGCATGGTAGTTAGATACCATATACTAATACCACGTACCAAATTTCAGTCGGATCGGATGACTTTTGCTCCTCTAAGAGGCTCCGCAAGCCAAATCGTGGGACCGGTTTATATGGGGGCTATATATAATTATGGACCGATGTGGACCAATTTTTGCATGGCTGTTAGAGACCTTATACTAACACCATGTACCAAATTTCAGCCGGATCGGATGTTCCAAATTTCAACCGGATCGGACGAATTTTGCTCCTCTAAGAGGCTCCAGAGGTCAAATCTGGGGATCGGCTTATATGGGGGCTATATATAATTACGGACCGCTATAGGCCAATTTTGGCATGGTTGTTAGAGACAATATACTAATACCACGTAGCAAATTTCAGTCGGATCGGATGACTTTTGCTCCTCTAAGAGGCTCCGCAAGCCAAATCGTGGGACCGGTTTATATGGGGGCTATATATAATTATGGACCGATGTGGACCAATTTTTGCATGGTTCTTAGAGACCTTATACTAACATCATGTACCAAATTTCAGCCGGATCGGATGAAATTTGGCTCTCTTAGAGGCTTCGCAAGCCAAATCGGGGGTTCGTTTTATATGGGGGCTATATGTAATTATGGACCGATATGGACCAATTTTTGCGTGGTTGTTAGAGACCATATACTAACACCATGTACCAAATTTCAGCCGGATCGGATGAAATTTGCTTCTCTTAGAGGCCTCGCAAGCCAAATTTGAGGGTCCGTTCATATGGGGGCTATATATAATTACGGACCGCTATGGGCCAATTTTGGCATGGTTGTTAGAGACAATATACTAATACCACGTAGCAAATTTCAGTCGGATCGGATGACTTTTGCTCCTCTAAGAGGCTCCGCAAGCCAAATCGTGGGACCGGTTTATATGGGGGCTATATATAATTATGGACCGATGTGGACCAATTTTTGCATGGTTCTTAGAGACCTTATACTAACACCATGTACCTAATTTCAGCCGGATCGGATGAAATTTGCTTATCTTAGAGGCCTCGCAAGCCAAATCGGGGGATCGGTTTATATGGGGGCTATATATAATTATGGACCGATGTGGACCAATTTTTGCATGGTTGTTAGAGACCATATAATAACACCATGTACCAAATTTCAGCCGGATCGGATGAAATTTGCTTCTCTTAGAGGCCTCGCAATCCAAATCGGGGGATCGGTTTATATGGGGGCTATATATAATTATGGACCGATGTGGACCAATGTTTGCATGGTTGTTAGAGACCATATACTAACACTATGTACCAAATTTCAGCCGGATCGGATGAAATTTGCTTCTCTTAGAGGCCTCGCAAGCCAAATTTGGGGGTCCGTTTATATGGGGGCTATATATAATTATGGACCGATGTAGACCAATGTTTGCATGGTTGTTAGAGACCATATACTAACACCATGTACCAAATTTCAGCCGGATCGGATGAAATTTGCTTCTCTTAGAGGGTCTGCAAGCCAAATCTGGGGGTCCCAGGGGGCTATACGTGAAAGTGGACCGATATGGCCCATTTGCAATACCATCCGACCTACATCAATAATAACTACTTGTGCCAAGTTTCAAGTCGATAGCTTGTTTCGTTCGGAAGTTAGCGTGATTTCAATAGACGGACGGGCGGACATGCTCAGGTCGACTCAGAATTTCACCACGACCCAGAATATATATACTTTATGGGGTCTTAGAGCAATATTTCGATGTGTTACAAACGGAATGACAAAGTTAATATACCCCCATCCTATGGTGGAGGCCATAATAAGGGTTCTATGGCCAAATTTGGGAAAATCGGGCTATACATATATATGGGAGCTATATGTAAATCTGAACCTATTTCGATGAGTTTTTTCACATATTGTTAGTACTATAGAAGATTATAGCAAGCCAACTTTGAGTAACATCGGTTGATAAATAAGGATTTTATGGCCAAATTTGGTAAAATCGTGCGATACATATATATGAGAGCTATATCTAAATCTGAACCTATTTCGATGATTTTTTGCACATATTGTTAGTACTATAGAAGACTATAGTAAGCCAACTTTGAGTAAGATCGGTTGATAAATAAGGGTTTTATGGCCAAATTTGGTAAAATCGGGCGATACATATATATGAGAGCTATATCTAAATCTGAACCGATTGCAGACTTCAAGGGTTATGAAGAAGATTACTTTCTGCCAAATTTGGTGACGATCACAACGTTACCCCATTTGTATAAATCGGGCAATACATATCTATGGGAGCTATATCTAAATTTGATCCGATTTCTTCCGATAGCGTTCGTCCTTGTGCCCAAAAAAAACCCCTGTACCAAATTTCATTAAAATCGTTTAATAATTGCGACCGGAATCCTGTGAACAACAAATACATGGACGGACGGACGGACACCCAGCGCTAGATCGACTCAGGAGGTGATTCTGAGTCGATCGGTATATATTTTATGGGGTCTAAAATCAATATTTCTGGTAGGCACATTTTTTAGCAGATCAAAGTTATTATACCTTGACTACTATGTGGTTTAGGGTATAAATACTTAAAAGTAACAAAGTCTCAATTCCACTAAAAAATCAAAGATGAAAATCCTTAACATAAGTCTAAAAATTAAATATATAAGTTGATATAAAGACAATTTCTTTAAATTAAAAATATTTTTCTTTGATTTACTTACTTCAAATTCCAAAATTTTTGCCCTACATTTAATGAAAGAAATTTTGACGCAAAGATTATAATCTTTCTTTTAAATAAAGTGTCATTTTTTAAAAAAATTTGCCTTAAAATTTTGGTTACATAATCCTCCTTAGGTCGATATTTTTCTCAGTGTAGATAATTTCCTAGAAAATAACATCGGTGCTACAAACATGTTACATATTCCCCGTGAAAAAAATAACATTATACTCTTAAAACATGTTTTGGGTGATCGCAATCCTTCTTCTATACACTGAAAAAAAAGTGTGATTTCTTAAAGATAAAGCTCTTATCAACTAAAAAAGCTTGGTATCTATGCCCAAAGAAAAAATACATTACCTGCGAAATGAAATTTTAGACACACTAAATGCCCCTTTTGTTACAAATTGGTTTCTTTAAGAACAAACCAACCCGAATTTATGATAATCGATGCAATGATTGTTTTAAATTGTTATACCCTCCACCATAGGAATCGAAATATTACTCTAAGACCCCATAAAGTATATATATTCTGGGTCGTGGTGAAATTCTGAGTCGATTTGAGCATGTCCGTCCGTCCGTCTGTTGAAATCACGCTAACTTCCGAATGAAACAAGCTATCGACTTGAATCTTAGCATAAGTAGTGGTTATTGATGTAGGTCGGACGGTATTGCAAATTGGCCATATCGGACCACTTTTACGTATAGCCCCCATATAAACCGACGCTCAGATTTGGCTTGCGGAGCCCCTTGGAGGAGCAAAATGCATCCAATCCAGTTGAAATTTGGTATGTGGTGTTAGTATGTGGTCTATAACAACCATGGAAAAATTGGTCCATATCGGTCCATAATTATATATATCCCGCATATAAACCGCCCCCCAGATTTGGCTTGCAGAGCCTCTTGGAGGAGCAAAATTCATCCGATTCGGTTGAAATTTGGTACATTGTGCTAATATATGGCCGCTAACAGCCACGCAAAAATTGGTCAAAATTTATTTTCTGTAGAAATTTTTGTTGAAATATTATTTCTGTTGAAAATTTTATCAAAATTTTATTTCTATGGATAATTTTGTCAAAATTTTATTTCTATAGAAAATATTGTCAAAATTTTATTTCTATAGAAAATTCTGTCAAAATTTTATTTCTATAGAAGATTTTATCAACATTTTATTTCTATAGATAAATTTGTCAAAATTTTATTTCTATAGACAATTTTGTCAAAATTTTATTTCTATAGAAAATTTAGTCAAAATTTTATTTCTATAGAAAATTATGTCAACATTTTATTTCTATAGAAAATTTTGTTGAACTGAATTATATACGTTTTTAATCGGTCTTTTTTTTATTTTGTTTAATATATCCGCCGTATGGACCAACTTACAATTTAGAAGACGGTGTTAAGGATTTTTTATGATATGTTACCTTGCCATCGGTATGTGTTACCGCAACCCAAGTAATTCGATTGTGGATGACAGTCTTTAGTACAAGTTTCTACGCAATCCAAAGTGGAAGGTACATAATATACGGCCTGGCCGAACTTACGACCGTATATACTTGTTTTATTTGCCTTTAAAGAACAAATTTTCCATCTAAATAAAATTTTGGTTGTCCAAAATTTCGTTCCTCCGAAAAGAAAACTCCTCTTTCAGTGTAGACCTAAAGAAAAAATACTTTCCTGCGGAACGAAATTCCCCTTTCTAATATCCTCATCCAAAAAATTCCGTTTATCTAGCCATTTTGTTCCCCAGAAAAGAAAACTCTTTTTTTGATATATACACTGAACAAAAAGTGTGGCACGAAAAAGCCTAAAGTTTCTGTTGGAAGGCCTCTCCGTTCTCACCATGTGACCAGTGTTATCGATGTGCCAATTTAATGGCACATTTGCCACTAGTTGCTAGCGGTGATTTTGCGGTGACTTTTGTGTCACGTTTTTTTTTTTTGTTGTGCCACAAATTTTCACACTAATTGAATTTTTATTTTGAATGTTCCCTACGGGAAATGGATCAACCACAAGACCGATACAGGACTAGTCCCTGGTGTGCATGGACTAGTCCTAGGGACTGGTCACTTTAACATGGGTTTGTCATTAACGGGGTAAATTTACACTTTAGGACACGTCTTGGACTCGTTCCTTAGGACACGTCTTGGGACATTTTAAGTAGTAGCACCCCATAGACAGGTCCTCATGAACCAGTCTCTGACAAACTCTTAGGAATCTGTTTCAGTTTGGTTATCCGAATCGCACCAGAAATGAAAAACTTTTGAAATATATTGAACAATAGGTTATTCTGGTAATTCTACTTCACTAAATGTGTAGATCCAATAAGATTTTTATATTAAGCGAGTTTGGAAATCATTAAATTATGATTATTTAAAAACTACGACAAACTGGATCACAGGTACCAGTCCTGTGATAGGTCCGTCAGTGGCAATTTGCACCAATTTCCCGTTGGGTTGTGCCACTTTTCACTTAATTAATTTTATTCTATTTTTTTGGATAAGCCCTTCGCCCAAGCGCAAATCTTTCGTTAAAATGGCAAACTTTTAGTAAAGCACACTTAAAGGCAACAAAAACAGGGGAAATACAATCAAAATTTAGTATAAGGAATTTTGGACCATATACTGGATTTTAGCGTAGACATTTGATTTCTTTCGTCTTCCCGCTTTTGTGTTGTGGGGCATTATTGGGTCAAGATTACAGATGTAATCGATGTCTTGACAAATAGCCGAGTTTAAAAGCTGAAAACTAAACTTGTAAGCACTTTATCCTTTATCCGCCTGAAAGTATGCCGAGAAAATTGTTTATAATAGGCAAAAAAATCAGTTGGCAAATAAATTGGACATTAGAGGGTTAATTATACAGATATAATCGATGTTTTGGCAATTAACCGAGTTTACACGCCGAATAATATATTTCTAAGGACATTTTCGGACACTTACACCGCCTGAAAGTATACCCAGAAAAGTTTCTATAGTGGGTAGATCGGGTTACTCTCCTAAACTTTCTATTACGATGAGGGATTTTCGATGAAATACAATTAAACAAAGATTTCGTTACATGTATTTATCATGTATGCATTGATTACATTGATACATGCGAAATGTCGTATACAGGGTGGCTGATAAGTATTGCAATCAATTTCAGTGAAGGGCTCGTGAGCTGAACATATCGTGAACACATATTGAAAAATGAGCTTGGACTAAAGCCATTGAAGTTCAAGAAAATGCAAGAGCTCACCGATTCACACAAAAAAGTTTGACTATAATGATCCAAGGAGTTTGGTTTTCTCCGATGCGAAAGGCATTCAGAATTCGCACTTTGTGAACAAATAAAATGATCGAGATTACTTGCCACCATAACTCAACCGATAGAGTGGATCGCCGTAACGGTTGATGGTCGTTATCCGCTCGTATTAATCAACTGTGGCGTAAAATAAAATGCCGAATATTTAGGGATAATATTTAGAGCAAAATCAACCTTGTAGTCAAAATAAATGCCGAATATTATGGGGAAAATTCCCTAAAGACAATATTGAAGCCCTGGGTAGACAAATATTTCGGCCGCAAACCATTGACATTCTAACGAGACTCAGCACGTGCCAATCAAGTATGGCTGGTATGGCGGCTGCTCGCTTGATTTCTAACGCACAATGGCCACCAAAATCTCAATCCGTTGGAGTAAGTTTAGCACTACAAATTATCAAAGTGTCGATCACCTCAAGATGGCACTTTGCCGAGAATGGAGCATAAAACTTCAGAGCCACGTTCGTGCAGTGTGAGTTGTGAGTTTTGAAGGTAATATTTCGTGCTTAATGTGGCCAATTCGAAAAAATCTAAACACATTCTAAAAACAGGTGTTATTTAAGACATTTCTTGTTTTCCAACAATAAAATAAAGAAATGTTGCATTACATATCAGTCACCCACTATGAGGCGTATTTGAGATACATAAAATAACATGGTTGCGACAAATATATTATTTGTTCCCCGTGAAAGAGTAACATTATGCTCTTAAATAATGTTTGGTTTCATCATTTTCCTTCTCTGAGTTGGTCCCCAAACTCTTGGCTTGGGCTGTTGCAAAATCCATAAAATCTCAAACACCCACAATGGTTAGCATGCCCGCGCTATATTCAAAGGGTCATGGGTCCCAGTTTCGACCAAATTCCAAAACCATTTGCAGCAGTGGATTATCACCTCACAGTAATGCTGGTGACTGAGTGTTTCAGAGTTTCTCTAAGTGGTTTCACCGCAGTGTGGAACGCCGTTTGCAATTGGCTATAAAATGGAGGTCCTTTGTAATTGAGCTAAACATAGAACCGGGCAGAAAAGTTCACCACTGCGGTATCACAAAGAACTGAATAGTCAACCTCAGCCTGAAATGTCGGGCTACCTCTATACCTAACCTAACCTAAGACCCGCCGTATAGCCCAGACATTGCTCCATCTGATTAGCACTCGTGGCTGATTCCGATATTAATTCTTATGAGGAAGCCAAAACATTACACGATTCGCGGATTCAGTCAAAAGACAATTTGGTAAAAAGTTGAGAAAAAGTAGTGTCTAACGACAGACAACACGTCCATTAATCACTCTATAATATTTTTAGGAATAAAACACCGTATTCTTAACTTTGCGCTCAAAAATTCATTGTTCCAAAACGAAATTTTAGTCCCATGTAATTTATTTTCTTGTTAAAGTTGCATCGTTAAATAATATCCGTAGCCAGGTTTCGCCAGAACGAACTTTGTTTGGTTTAAAAAAAAAAATCACTTTGGCGACAAAAGCAAACATCATTGGTCTAAATTTCAAACATTTTCTAAAACCACGACTATTTCGTGACACCTGGTCACTCCTAAATAAAAACAATTCCCCACTGAAAACCCTACTCTAAAAATAATAAACACAAAAAGCCATGCAATTAAAGCTCGCGATTAAAACGCCAAAAGTGAAAACAAAACTTATATAACTCACGACTCTGTTCAAACACTGTGGTACCCCAAGAGCTACCAGAACCGCACTGTACCTTTTCCTGATAGTCACATACAAAACGAATGCTATCGAAACCGGTACCTGGACCACAGCTTTGTATATAAGTTTGACCATTGGAACACTGCAAAAATTTCTCACAATCGTGAGGGTGTGGATACAGGCCAGTAACCCCTGCTGGACACTCCACATGGTTGGAATTACTTTGGAATTCGGAATTTGATTCATGATGTCCCTCATATGATTTACCGGATATCAATACACCCGAATTTACAGAATCAACATCACCACAATGAACTTTCTCTTTGAAATCACAAACCTGATGGACACTATCGAAAGCAGTACCAGGTCCACAATTCTGTATATAGGTTGCACCATTGGCACATTGTAAAAATTTGGTACAATCAGAGGGATGTGGATATAGACCAGAAGCACCCGGGGGGCATGTAGCTTGGGATTTACCTAAAGGTTCAGTTAGTATTGGAGGAATATTATTGTAATAGGGTGTGGAATAAAAGAGGATGACATTTTTTTTTTCAAATTATTTATATTACCTTGTCTGACATTATCTTCCGATGTGGGTCGTGAACCATAACCAGTAATTGGTACACCACCACCACCTCGACCCGAACAATCCACTTTCTCCTTAAAATCACAAACTTTCATTGGTATGCTAAAGGCTGTACCAGGACCACAATCTTGTATGTGAACATTTCCATTGGCACAATTAATGAATTTCGTACAGTCCGAAGGATGTGGTTCCAGACCTTGAGATCCCGCTGGGCACAATACATCTACATTATCTGTTGCAGCATCAATATAACGTCCTGCTCTGTTAGTTGGCGAACTTGAATGCTGTTGCTGTTGTTGGTAAGTGGTTGTTGTGTGAGTGCTACTTCCCGAATTGCTTGGACTTCCCAAATTGGCACCACATTTCACTTTGTCCGGGCGATCACATTCTAAGGTCTCCGGGTTGAAAACAGTACCCACAGAACATGATTGAACATGACCACGTCCCTTCCAACAATTCAGAAACCGGCGACAATCATAAGCATAGGGCAGTTGCCCAGTATAGCCCGAAGGACATCCAGTAAAATATTCCGTCAATTCATTATCCGCTTGTTGTAGCTTACCAGATGAGGGATAAAATGTCTGGCCACCCATTTGAGATGTTTGAGTTCTCTCGGATAATGGCTGATGTTGTGGTTGCGTAGTTTGAGTTCTTTCGTATAATGCTTGTGGTTGTGGTTGAGGTTGTCTTGAATGCTGATGCTGCAACTGAGTTTGTTCATGTTGATGGTTATGATGACACTGAACTCCTGGTTCATGTTGATGACTGTGATGTTGATAGCTACTTTCATGTTGTGGAATCTGATAAGAATCGCTACTCGATCCATAGGCAGTCCATTGCTGAGTAGTGCTTCTACTTGGATTTGTTATTGTTGTATGGTAATCATTGTCATTTGCTATATAGCCTGGCTTATGGTTGTAGGTTTGAGTCTGATATTCAACTCTGGCAGGTTGTGACCAATGTTGGGTTGTCGTGTACGTTTGTCTAGTTACCTGTGGATCTGAAGTGTACACTGAGGTCTTTACTCCAGAATTATAGGTCTGAAATTATGGAAATATTAAAATAAAAAAAAATAATAAAATAAAACAAAATGAAATGAAATAATGGATTCATGTAAACGAATTGTGTACGTCTGACTGGACTCATTAAAAAAGAGACTTGCCCAAAATATAAGTCGACCTGGTTGAAATTTCGCGATAGAAAAATGCATAAAGCGACAATATACCTCAAAAACAAATATAAGTTCAACTAGACTGTATCTTATATACCCTACGTCATGCATTGCGTATAAGGGTAGGTTAGATTCAAAACAGGATTCAGGTTGTTTGTCTAATGTCTCTAACGAAGTCCTTGTTTTATTCAAGGACTCTGCCTCAAACGAAGTCCCTGTTTCGGAATCGCCTCTTCAACGATATGGTGAACTGTTTGCCTAGTAGAAGCAGGGCAGTGACAAAAGGTAGTGTTTCAAGGTCTCATCATTCTCAAAAAACACCCTATATGCACCATCCTCTGCTGTCTTATTCAGCACAGATGTGCTCGGTCGTTATTCCCATGGTCTTTCTGACTGTCGTAATATTCTCATTGAGTAGTTTTCCAAACTTTTTCTTGTCTTGGTCATCCTATAATATTTCGTCGACCTCTCGACCGTTGCATTGGTCCACATTGCTTTACGTGCCTACCGAGCCCATTCATCCAATTCTGCCCGCGTCGCCTCATTGGGCTTAGCGGAATTGGAAATTAAGGAAACCTTTAAGTTAAACAATGGATGCAGCATATTTAAGGCGGAGATATTTGCTATTGCTGCAGAACTTCTATCGATGAGGCCGTTTTTTAGTTGTGATATCAGCATTTTCATCGATAGTCAAACCCAGGCGGCACAGATAACGTCATTTCGGGCGCTTCCTCCGCTTTTTTTTATACCCTGCGCCACACTGTGGAACAGGGTATTATAAGTTAGTGCATATGTTTGTAACACCCAGAAGGAGACGAGATAGACAAATGGTGTCTTTGGCAATAATGCTCAGGGTGGGTCCCTGAGTCGATATAACCATGTTCGTCTGTCCGTCCGTCCGTCCGTCTGTCTGTGAACACATTTTTGTGATCAAAGTCTAGGTCGCAATTTAAGTCCAATCACCTTCAAATTTGGCACATGTTCCTAATTTGGGTCAGAATAGAACCCTAATGATTTTGGAAAAAATCGTTTCAGATTTAGATATAGCTCCCATATATATCTTTCGCCCGATATGCACTAATATGGACTCAGCAGCCAGAGTTTTATACCGATTTGCTTGAAAATTTGTACAAACATAACACTTAGTCGTATAGTCAAATGTGCAAAATTTGACTGAAATCGGTTCAGATTTAGATATAGCTCCCATATATATCTTTCGTCCGATATGGACTTATATGGCCCCCATAAGCAAGATTTTTGGCCGAATTTGGTTGAAATTTTGCACTAGGAGTACAATTAGTAGTATAGTCAAGTGTGCAAAATTTGACTGAAATCGGTTCAGATTTAGATATAGCTCCCATATATACCTTTCGCCCGATATGGACTAATATGATCCTAAAAGCCAGAGTTTTGGCCCAATTTGGTTGAAATTTTGCACAGGGAGTAGATTTAGCATTGTCGCTATGCGTGCCAAATTTGGTTGAAATCGATTCAGATTTAGATATAGCTCCCATATATATATTTCGCCCGATATGCACTTATATGGATCCAGAAGCCAGAGTTTTATCCCGATTAGCTTGAAATTTTGCACAAGGAGTACAGTTGGTTGTATAGAATATACTAACACCCATGCAAAAATTGGTACAATTCGGCCCATAATTATAGGTAGCCCCCATATAAACGGATCCACAGATTTTGTTTGCGGAGATTCTTGGAGAGCCAATCTTGGTTCATATCAACCCACACGCAAAGAAAAAAAAAAACGTTTGGAAAACGTGTACGGAAAACGTTTTTCTTTTGTTAGAATTTTTTGAATTGCTTCGAAAAGTATACATTTTTATCACCAAAAAAATTCGTTTGTTACAAAATTTTTATTTTTTCGATAAAAAAAAGTTATTTTTGAAACAACAACACAGTCCATTTCGTTTATATCAAACACTGTTCTTTTCTGACTTTAGGTTTTTAATAAGACACATTTTACACTTCACAGTAAAAATTTAATATAGCAGAATGTAATGTTGAACATTTTTTCGGAATTTTCCGACCATATCTGGAATATATGTAAAAAAAAAACACTGTGGTCGAAGCAGGGATCGAACCCACGACCCTTGGCATGCAAGTCGGACGTAGCAACCACTGCTCCACGGTGCCCAACTAAATGTATTTTTCTGTTAAATAAACTTTGTTTAATCGGCTTGTGGACGCCGCAAGCTATGCTATATAAATATAACTTATATGGGTAATTGTCTATTGATGACAATAACGGCTACATAGCTCAGTGTGTATTGGCTTACAAATTGCATGGTCCGCGGTTCGATTCTCCGTCCAGGCGAAAAGTAAAAAAAATTTTAAAAATTTATAAAATCGTATAATTTCTTCTACATTGTTTGTATTACAGAAAAAGGTGCTATGTTAAGAACTTAAAAACTTCGTGAAAGTGAGAAAGATGTGAGGGAAAATACAATTAGCCAGAAAATTTTTTTTTTTGTTGAGTTAGTCTTTTTACATTCTGGAAAAGAATACACGTTTATCACAAAAAGTATATACTTTTCTTCCAAATACACTTCCTTTCAACGAAAAGCAAATGAAAAACGAACTTTGTTTGTCTAAAATTTCGTTTTGGAGGAAAGAATTATTTTTTGCGTGCAATCACACAAAAATTGGTCCATATTGGTTCATAATTGTATATAGCCCCCATATAAAGCGACCCCCATATTTCACTTCTGGCATCCTAATTACCACGCAGCAGTTCATATCGGTTCGTAATTATTTATAGAATCCCCTATATATACCGATCAAGAACTGAAATATATACGCATTTAATCGGCCTTTTTGTCTAATACATATATACGCCGTATGGAATCGGGCAGCACTCAGTGATAAGAGAGAAGTTCACCAATGTGGTATCATAATGGACTGAATAGTCTAAGTGAGCCTGATACATCGGGCTGCCACCTAACCTAACCTAACCTATACCCCGTAAGGTGTTTTAAGATACCTTGACATCGGCAAGTATTACCACAACCCAAGTAATTCGATGGTGGATGACAGTCTTTAGTCGAAGTTTCAACGCAATCTATGGTGGAGGGTACATAAGATTCGACCTGGCCGAACTTACGGCCATATATACTTTTTGCTATTTTTAATTCCAAACATTTCCTTCCCAGGTGCATGATTTCAACAGACGGACAGACAACATCGATTTCAATGAATTGATATGTGTTTATCTTTTAAGAACCAATTACCAGATGTTTAGTGCAATTTAATTTCTAGGGTAGTCTTTTTTTGCTGGCCACACTTGCAAGTTAAAAATCAAAAAAAAAAAAAACTTTAAACAATTCGATTTGAGAATTCAAGGCATCACAAATTGAGGAAATAAGTATGTCACCGAAACACAACAGATTTCCATGTGTAATCAGCATTTACAATTCGAGTGAATCGATGAAGAAGAAAAACAACCGCTGCTAGATTGGATTCATTGAGAAAATCGCCAAACCATAAAAACACACTGCAATAATCATTGAATACAATCCGACGTTGTTTTTTTTTTTGCGAAAACCAAGACACAAAAACAAACGCAAATGAAAACTGACAAATACCGAAAGCTCGTACTCGACAAATACAAATGTTATCAATTTACGACTGATCTTAATTAGGTGTTATCAAAATAAATTTCCAAAGAAATTTCACACAAAAAAAATCTATTATGTTTTCTAAGAAATAATGCCAATTTTGTTAAATAATCACAGTCACTTAGGGAATTAGGGATACACACTAATTTTTTGAAAGTTTTAAATTATTTAAATTTTTATTTTTAACGAGTATTTATTTTATAATTTTTTTTTTCACTTCTCTTGTACTAACCGCATTTACACCATCATTAGCCAGTAAAAATCCATATATCAACACCCAAAAGGCGATGATACTTGGCCATGGCCTTTTGGAACATAGGCTCCACAACATTTCTCTTTGCTTTAACTTCTTTTATTGAAAATATTCACGTATTTACACTACCAATACGAATGAAATACAATTTTAAGTGAATTTTTAAGTCGAATGTTTTCCGCTTTAAAGAAAATATCGTTCCGTTTCCGCTGAACACCGGTCGCCTTTTGAATTCTCAGAGCTCTAAACTCATCTAATTAGAATACCACATTTTCCAAGTATGCACACTTGCTATAAGGTTGCTAAAGGGCGCAGCCTCCTTGAGAGTGAGAGACGTAAAGAGAGAGAGAAAGTGTGTGTTCATACTTATTTCATGTGAGAGAATCTTCATTATGTAGATTATCAACAAAGATCGCAAAGAAAGTGACCACAAATTTTACACTGAGGCCTACGTTAACAGTTTGGTTAGATGGAGACTTATCTTAAATCACCTTGTAGCATGAGAGGAAAAATACCTTTTTTGTTGGTCAACCCCGGCCCGTCCCCTTGCGTACGTCCTTAATTTTTCACAATTAATTAACTTTCATTTCTGTGCCAAAAATACTAAATTTATGCGACCTAAAAATAAATTGACAGGAAGACGGAATCCAGAGGGGATGCACGCAAAAAAATAATTCTTTCCTCCCAAACGAAATTTTAGACAAACAAAGTTCGTTTCTCATTTGCTTTTCGCTGTAAGGAAGTGTATTTGGAAGAAAAGTATATAATTTTTGTGATAAACGTTTATTCTTTTCCAGGATGTAAAAACAATTTCATAAAGACAAAGTCAAAAAAAACATTGTTTTCTTGCTAATTGCATTTTCCCTCACATCCACGAGGTTTTTTAGTTCTTAACACCTTTTTCTGTAATACCAACAATGTATAAGAAATTATACGATTTTATAAATTTTTAAAATTTTTTTACCTTTCGCCTGGACGGAGAATCGAACCGCGGACCATGCACTTTGTAAGCCAACACACTATCCACTGAGCTATGTACTTGTTATGGTCATCAATTGGAAAATATCCATATAAGTTATATTTTTTATAGCATAGCTTGCGGCGCCCACGAACCGAATAAACAAACTTAATTTAACAGAAACAAACATTTAGTTTGGCACCGTGGAGCAGTGGTTGCTACGTCCGACTTGCATGCCAAGGGTCGTGGGTTCGAACCCTGCTTCGACCAAAGTTTTTTTTTGTTTTTTATACCCTCCACCATAGGATGGGAGTATATTAACTTTGTCATTCCGTTTGTAACACATCGAAATATTGCTCTAAGACCCCATAAAGTATATATGATCTGGGTCGTGGTGAAATTCTGAGTCGATCTGAGCATGTCCGTCCGTCCGTCTGTTGAAATCACGCTATTTTCCGAACGAAACAAGCTATCGACTTGAAACTTGGCACAAGTAGTTGGTATTGTTGTAGGTCGGATGGTATTGCAAATGGGCCATATCGGTCCACTTTTACGTATAGCCCCCATATAAACGGACCCCCAAATTTGGCTTGCGATTGCTCTAAGAGAAGCAAATTTCATCCGATCCGGCTGAAATTTGGTACATGGTGTTAGTATATGGTCTCTAACAACCATGCAAAAATTGGTCCACATCGGTCTATAATTACATATAGCCCCCATATAAACCGATCCCCCGATTTGGCTTGCGGAGCCTCTTGGAGGAGCAAAATTCATCCGATCCGGTTGAAATTTGGAACATGGTGTTAGAATGTCGTCTCTAACAAACACGCAAGAATTGGTCCATATCGGTCCATAATTATATATAGCCCCCATATAAATCGATCCCCAGATTTGATCTCCGGAACCTCTTGGAGGAGCAAAATTCATCCGATCCGGTTGAAATTTGCAACGTGTTGTTAGTATAAGGCCACTAATATCCATGCCAAAATTGGTCCATATCGGTCTATAGTTATATAGCCGATCCCCAATCACACAAAAATTGGTCCATATCGGTTCATATTCATGGTTGCCACTCGAGCCAAAAATAATCTACCAAAATTTTATTTTTATGGAAAACATTGTCAAAATGTTATTTCTATAGAAAATTTTGTAAAAATTTTATTTCTATAGAAAATTTTGTCAAAATTTTATGTCCAAGAAAATTTTGTCAAAATTTTATTTCTATAGAAAATTTTGTCAAAATTTTATTTCTATAGAAAATTTTTTCCAAATTTCACTTCTTAGAAAATGTTGTCAAAATTTTATTTTGTCAAAATTTTATTTCTATAGAAACTTTAAACTTAATTATATACGTATTTAATCGGCCTGTTTTAGTTTAATATATACTACGTATGGACTACCCTATAATTTAGAAGACGGTGTTAGGAAGTTTTAAGATACCTTGCCATCAGCAAGTGTTACCGCAACCCAAGTAATTCGATTGTTGATGACAGTCTTCACTAGAAGTTTCTACGCAATCCATAATGGAGGATACATAAGCTTCGGCCTGGCCGAACTTACGGCCTTATATACTTGTTTTTTTGTACATATATCCCAGATATGTTCGGAAGATTCCAAAAAAATGTTCAACATTACATTGTAGTATATTACATTTTGAACTGTAAAATGTGTCGTATTAAAGACCTAAGTCAGAAAAGAACAGTGTTTGATATAAACGAAATGGACTGTGTTGTTATTTCAAAAATAAATTTTTTTATTGAAAAAATAAAAATTTTGTAACAAACGAATTTTTTTGGTGATAAAAGTTTAAAATTTTCGAAGCAATTCAAAAAACTCTAACAAAAGAAAAACGTTTTCGGTACACCTTTTTCAAACGTTTTTTTTTTTTCTTTGCGTGTGGATCTGGGAATGAAGCCGTCAAGTTGCGCCGTCGCCGACAACTTTTGGCCGCCGCCGCCCGTAATGTCAGGTCATTTCGACTGAAACACACAATGAAGAAGGAACAGGTTTCAAGAGCATAATGTTATTTTGTTCGGGGAATATTTTTGTCGCAAAACTATTACTTTCTCACCAATCATAAACACGCTTGCCAAAAACATAATTCCCGAGAAAATAACATGGTTGTTAAATTTTTCCCCCCCAAAAATAGCCTTATGTCCTGGAAACATATTTGAGGTGATCATATTCCTTTTCCATGTATTTCAGTCGGTCGGTGGCGAAATCGAACGGTCAAAAGTATTCGGCGGCTTCATACCATGATCCAGCCACCTTTGAGTCCGCACAGAAATGAAAGTTAATTAATTGTAAAAAAAAATCAAGAGCGTACGCAGTTGGATGGACCGGTGTTTGTCAACAAAAGGTATTTTTTCCGATCATGCCACAAAATTCGATTTTTTACAAATTTGAAAAGATGGACTCTTTGACATAATTTTTCTAACATTGGAATATTCAAATATTCGACTTTCGAAATTTGCAAAAAAACGATTTTTCAACTTCTTAAAAATTTGAAAAAGTCGTTTATCGAATTTATAGTTTTTCCAAAGTTGAAAAGGTCGATTTTTTGATTTCTGAAACCAATATAGATTTGGTGATCTAAACTAGTAATGATTTGAAAAAGTCGACTTTCAACTTTTCCACAAGTTGTACCCTCAACCAAGGATTGCGTAGAAACTTCTACTGAAGTACTTGGGTTGCGTTAACACTTGCCGATGGCATGGTATCTTAAAACTTCCTAACACCGTAATATATACCACATAGTCCATACGTGGTATATATTAAACTAAAAAAGGTCGATTAAATACGTACATAACTAAGTTCAAAGTTTCTATAGAAATAAAATTTTGACAACATTTTCTATAGAAGTGAAATTTGGAAAAATTTTTCTATAGAAATAAAATTTTAACAAAATTTTCTATAGAAATAAAATTTTGATATGGACCAATTTTGGCATGGTTATTAGCGGCCTTATACCAACACTACGTCGCAAATTTCAACCCGATCGGATGAATTTTGCTCCTCCAAGAGGCTCCGGATCTCTAGGTTAGGTTAGGTTAGGTTAGGTGGCAGCCCGATGTATCAGGCTCACTTAGACTATTCAGTTCATTGTGATACCACATTGGTGAACTTCTCTCTTATCACTGAGTGCTGCCCGATTCCATGTTAAGCTCAATGACAAGGGACCTCCTTTTTATAGCCGAGTCCGAACGGCGTTCCACATTGCAGAGAAACCACTTAGAGAAGTTTTGAGACCCTCAGAAATGTCACCAGCATTGCTGAGGTGGGATAAACCACCGCTGAAAAACTTTTTGGTGTTCGGTCGAAGCAGGAATCGAACCCACGATCTTGTGTATGCAAGGCGGGCCACGGTGGCTCCCGGATCTCTAGGATTTATATGGGGGCTATATATAATTATGGACCGATATGGTCCAATTCTTGCATGGTTGTTGGAGACCATATACTAATACCATGTACCAAATTTCAACCGGATCGGATGAATTTTGCTCCTCCAAGAGGCTCCGGAGGACAAATCTAGGGATCGATTTATATGGGAGCTATATATAATTATGGGCCGATATGGACCAATTCTTGCATGGTTGTTAGAGACCATATACTAATACCATATACCAAATTTCAGCCGGATCGGATGAAATTTGCTCCTCTAAGAGGCTCCGGAGGTCAAATCTGGGGATCGGTTTATATGGGGGCTATATATAATTATGGACCGATATGGACCAATTTTGACATGGTTGTTAGAGACCATATACTAACACCACGTACCAAATTTCAACCGGATCGAATGAATTTTTCTCCTCTAAGAGGCTCCGGAAGTCAAATCTGGGGATCGGTTTATATGGGGGCTATATATAAATATGGACCGATATGGACCAATTTTGGCATGGTTGCTAGAGACCATATACTAACACCACGTACCCAATTTCAGCCGGATCGGATGAATTTTGCTCCTCCAAGAGGCTCCGGAGGACAAATCTAGGGATCGATTTATATGGGGGCTATATATAATTATGGACCGATATGGACCCATTTTGGCATGGTTGTTAGAGACCATATACTAACACCACGTACCAAATTTCAACCAGATCGGATGAATTTTGCTTCTCTAAGAGGCTCCGGAGGTCAAAGCTGGGGATCGGTTTATATGGGAGCTATATATAATTATGGACCGATATGGACCAATTTTGGCATGGTTGTTGGAGACCATATAATAACACCACGTACCAAATTTCAACCAGATCGTATGAATTTTGCTTCTCAAAGATGCTCCGGAGGTCAAATCTGGGGATCGGTTTATATGGGGCTATATATAATTATGGACCGATATGGACCAATTTTTGCGTGGTTGTTAGAGACCATATTCTTAGAGCATGTACCAAACTCTTATAGGCTCCGCAAGCCATATATATATATATATATATATATATATATATATATATATATATATATATATATATATATATATATATATATATATATATATATATATATATATATATATATATATATATATATATATATATATATATATATATATATATATATATATATATATATATATATATATATATATATATATATATATATATATATATATATATATATATGGCTTGCGGAGCCTATAAGAGTTTGGTACATGCTCTAAGAATATATATATATATATATATATATAATTTATGGGGTCTTAGAGCAATATTTCGATGTGTTACAAACGGAATGACAAAATTAATATACCCCCCATCCTATGGTGGTGGGTATCAAAACCCTACTTTCTAATTTATCCAAATTAGGGAAAATCGAATTTTCGACTTTCCAATATTCAAAATTTGAAAAGATCGACTTCCCATTCGGAAAAGTCGTGCAATCCAAACTAATATTAATATGAAAAAGTCGACTTTCGAGTTACCAATTTTTCCAAATGTGGAAATTCGATTTGCCGACTTTTTACAAATTTTAAAAAGTCTACTTTCAACTTTTGCCAAGGTAAACTTGTCGACTAAAATTTCAAAAATATGAAAAATAGATTTTTAGACTTTTCAAAAATTTTAAAGTTCTTCCTAAGTCATTACTTTTATTATACATTCAAAAATTCTCTTCTAGAAATTGACTTATTTTCACTTCTGTTCTATTGAGGTTATATATAAAAAATGCAGTTTCGATATACATACATATATTTAAAAATTCGGAATTATATCGGATATAATAGTAGGACATACATA
Organism: Haematobia irritans; assembly: GCF_050003625.1. Lineage (NCBI taxonomy): Eukaryota > Metazoa > Arthropoda > Insecta > Diptera > Muscidae > Haematobia > Haematobia irritans. The sequence goes on from NC_134400.1 coordinate 129,187,012, forward strand.
GCCTCTAAAACCGTACCGATCCATTTCTCGGCGGATATGCAATATGGCATAAAACATGTACAAATATTGTTCGAGACATCTTTACAAAGAGGTAAAAACTGAAAAAATGAAATTCCTTACTCAAATTCCTTGTACCTCTCCGGATCCAAATAGAACATTTTCATTGCCTTTGTTTATATCAATGAAAATGTCTATCCTGTAATAAACCAATATTCGGTCCGTAACTCAAGGCATCAGTGTAATTGCGTGTATTGTGAATGAGGGAGAGCGTAGAATTCTGTTGTGTCTGTTCTTATCACTTCTCGACGGTGTTGGTGGTGCAAAGCAAATGTAAGATAAGAGGATGCATTCGAAATCTGTGGTTTTGTATTTTCGTATTATTATAATTTTTTTTTTTTATTTTGTTTTTGTATTTTTCAAAACAAACCCTGACTTTCTTCATATTTCTGGTAAATATATTTGACTTTTGAGCAAAGAAAAGAATACAAATTATAATCATGATGTCAACAATGAATAATTATTTATTTAAATTTAAAGTTCTGATTAAACAGTAAGTAGTCCAAACATAGATTTTATTACATATTTACATACGCTGAAAAAATATAATGTTTTAGACAGAAACGAAATCATAATATACAGTGCTGTTCAAAACATTTGCAACTAACCCTAAAATTAACATAATTTAGGTAGGTTATGTTAGGTTAGGTTAAAGTGGCAGACCGATTAAGTTTCAGGCTCACTTAGACTATTCAGTCCATTGTGATACCACATTTAACTAAAAGTACCTATTACATATGGACACTTCTAGTTTTAACCACTGAACCTTCTCTATTATTTTCTTTTGTTGAACCAACCAGATTGTTCCCAAAACATTAACAGACTGCTTAAGTTAACGTTTTCCAGGTCCACCAGTAATCTAAAGCTATATGTCCCTAAAATTCGCTTAAGCCTTACACAAAATGCAGGACACTCACACAAGGGGTGATTCCTTTTCCTCCGCATCATGACAGCTCATACAATAGTCATTATACTTCGTGCCAATAGTTTTTGCAAAATCGCCTATCAGGCAGCGACCCGTTATAGCAGATATCAGGAGTGAAATCTGACGTCTTGAGAACACTAGCATATCTAGTGTGCGGTTTAAGTTTAAATGGGGCCATATTTGCTTGGTGTCGTTACAACCCTTGCAATTCTCACATCGAACATTTGCCATCATGACAGCCTTCTCACGCAGTAAGAGCTTGCAGGTAGCCATTTCGTGTCACGCGCACACCTCTAGTTCGAACGGCGTTCCACATTGCAGTGAAACCACTTAGAAAAGCTTTGAAACCCTCAGAAATGTCACCAGCATTACTGAGGTGGGATAATCCACCGCTGAATTTTTTTGTTTTTGTTTTTGGGTGTTCGGTCAGGAATCGAACCCACGACCTTGTGTATGCAAGGCGGACATGCTAACCATTGCACCACGGTGGCTCCCAATTTTCATGAAGATTAATTTAAATTTGCTATAGAAATTTTCGTTAAAAAAGTCATTTAGTTAAAACAAAAATGTATTTCATTTATTAAATAGTTCTACACTTTGCAAATTCCAAATCGAAAATGGTATTCCTTGGACACTTTTGTACGGATACGATTCCATTAAAACATTTCACAAACTTTTGCCAATCATTTGGATGTGGATATTGGCCTTCGCTATTGGGTCCACAAATAACGCCAAACTTTTTATCTGAAATAAATAGAATATGTTTTATACAAGTTACAAATAAAAATCTGATGAATGAAATTCTTTTCAAAAAGTATCACTCTTTCTCATAAAGAAAAATTTCATAGAGATATTTCTATACTTTCAGGCGGTACATGATACAAAAAATGTTATAAGTAATAAAAATTTGAAAAATATAATAAGAATTTCTGTATAATTTTAAAATTCTTTATTTCGTCCGCTTTAACGCAAGACACGTATGCCACAGTATTTTCCAAATTCTTAACAGTTGTTAAAGTGAATTTCCGGAATACCCTTCAAGGGGAGTAATCATTCCCCTTGAACCAATTGTTGAAACACTTTTGCCACTCTGATTGAGGTATATCCAAATCATGCATTCTGAACGCATCAACCGCTTCTTCAAATATCGAAAAACGTTGACCTATTATATTATTTTTTAAATACAGGAATTCGGTGAGGTCATGTCAGGACTATACGGTGGTTACTGCTTTGAGTTCTCAAAAATGCAGTTGTTTTAGAGCTCGCATTGAAGAATGGTCCATCTTTGACGGTGAGTTTTCCTGATTTTCTTGGAAGATAACTGGCAAACAAATGGTTCTTTATCGCTCAGAATTTGCTGTTCTGCGTTATTCTAGAAGTAGGATTGCGGCGTGTCCAGTTTTTCCGCAAAAACAAGCGTCTTTTGTTGGATTTGGTTCATCTTGATACACCCATGGTTAGGTTAAAGTGGTAGCCCGATTAAGTTTCAGGCTCACTTAGACTATTCAGTCCATTGTGATACCACATTTAACTAAAAGTACCTATTCTAGTTTTAACTACTGAACCTTCTCTATTATTTTATATGTTGAACCAACCAGATTGTTCCAAAAATATTAACAGACTGCTTAAGTTAACGTTTTCCAGGTCCGCCAGTAATTTAAAGCTATATGCCCTTAAAATTTGCTTACGCCTTACACAAAATGCAGGACACTCACACAAGAGGTGTTTAATTGATTCTTTTTCATCCGCATCATGACAGCTCGTACAATAGTCATTATACTCCGTGCCAATAGTTTTTGCAAAATCGCCTATCAGGCAGCGACCCGTTATAGCAGATATCAGAAGTGATATCTGACGTGTTGAGAACACTAGCATATCAAGTGTGCGGTTTAAGTTTAAATGGGGCCATATTTGCTTGGTGTCGTTACAACCCTTGCAATTCTCCCATCGAACATTTGCCATCATAACAGCCTTCTCACGCAGTAAGAGCTTATAGGTTGCCAGAGACATACCAACAGATTCCAGTTCCCCTGGAATGTGTAAGGTAGTTTCTAGCCTTGCCAACTCATCTACTCGACAGTTCCCCGGTATGTTTCTATGGCCAGGCACCCATATTAGGTGAATATTGTACTGCTCAGCCATCTCGTTGAGAGATTTGCGGCAGTCGATGGCCGTTTTCGAGTTAAGGAACACAGAGTCCAAGGATTTTATTGCAGGTTGATTGTCTGAGTATAGGTTAGGTTAGGTTAGGTTAGGTGGCAGCCCGATGTATCAGGCTCACTTAGACTATTCAGTCCATTGTGATACCACATTGGTGAACTTCTCTCTTATCACTGAGTGCTGCCCGATTCCATTTTAAGCTCAATGACAAGGGACCTCCTTTTTATAGCCGAATCCGAACGGCGTTCCATATTGCAGCGAAACCACTTAGATAAGTTTTGAAACGCTCAGAAATGTCACCAGCATTACTGGGGTGGGATAATCCACCGCGGAAAAACTTTTTGGTGTTCGGTCGAAGCAGGAATCGAACCCACGACCTTGTGTATGCAAGGGGGGCATGCTAACCATTGCACCACGGTGGCTCTGAGTATATATTAATGCCAATATTTATTGGAACATTACTTCTCAGCCAACTCACCACCTCCCTTATTGCTAATAGTTCAGCCTGAAAACATTACAGTGATAAGGTAATCTTTTCGCTATTCGAATTTCCAGATCTTTAGAATATACTCCGAAACCCACGTGTCCATCTAAATTGGAGCCATCAGTGTAGAAATCTATATATTGTTTATTCCCCGGGGTATGTGTACACTACGCCTCACTGTTGGGTATTAGAGTTTCAAACTTTTTGTCGAAAAGTGGTTTCGCCAGAGTGTAATCCACTACGTTTGGCACATCTGGCATTATTTTTAGGACCGAATTATGACCGTACATTTTTTCCGACCACAGGGATAGCTCGCGCAAGCACACAGCCGTTGTTGCCGCTGACTGTTTGGCCAAAATCTCTAAAGGCAATAGATGCAGCATGACACTAAGGGAATATGTTTCTGTCTTACTGAATGCGCCTGAGATACAAACACTGAAAAAACAGTGAACCCACCAGGAAGAAAACTTTTGATTAGTTTTAGAAAATTTTGATTTTTTTAGGAATTTTTAACTAAACAGTATTACAAGCGCTGGCATCACGCCGATATCACAAAAATAAGTAAATAATTTTCGACAAATTCAAGAAAATTTATTAGACATAAATAATTTTTTTAATTTTTTCAAGAAAATTTTGTAGTATGAAGGAAAAAATTGGAGTTCAAAATTGCAAGAATGTCTTTAGTGATATACGAAGTTCATGATGGTCGCTTTTGTAGTAAAATTTACAAATTTGAATAAATTATGAACTATTTTGTGAGAAATACGAATTTAGTAAATCTATATCCTTAATGTGTGTATAATTTTTTCCAGTCTTTTAGTTAATTTAACTAACGTACGCAAAAAATTATTAGAGTAAATGAAACTTTCTCCAAATATAATCAGTTCATGAACTAAAATATAGTTAAATTGGCTTTAGTGAAATAGTGAGTTCACTTTTTTTTGAGTGAAAGCACGCCATACGCTGAACTTTATCTAAACCTGTCGGTTGCTGAAGTGCCGGCCACCAGACTACAACACCATATAGCCACTGCAGTGTATAGCCAATGCACAATTTTCGGTTTTAGTCCCAACTTTTTATACCCCCCACCATAGGATGGGGGTATATTAACTTTGTCATTCCGTTTGTAACACATCGAAATATTGCTCTAAAACCCCATAAAGTATATATATTCTGGGTCGTGGTGAAATTCTGAGTCGATCTAAGCATGTCCGTCCGTCTGTTGAAATCACGCTAACTTCCGAACGAAACAAGCTATCGACTTGAAACTTGGCACAAGTAGCTGTTATTGATGTAGGTCGGATGGTATTGCAAATGGGCCATATCGGTCCACTTTTACGTATAGCCCCCATATAAACGGACCCCCAAATTTGGCTGCGATTGCTCTAAGAGAAGCAAATTTCATTCGGTCCGGCTGAAATTTGGTACATGGTGTTAGTATATAGTCTCTACCAACCATGCAAAAATTGGTCCATATCGGTCCACTTTTACGTATAGCTCCCATATAAACGGACCCCCAAATTTGGTTTGCGATTGCTCTAAGAGAAGCAAATTTCATCCGATCTGGCTGAAATTTGGTACGTGGTATTAGTGTATGGTCTCTAACAACCATGCAAAAATTGGTCCATATCGGTCCACTTTTACGTATTGCCCACATATAAACGGACCCCCAAATTTGGCTTGCGATTGCTCTAAGAGAAGCAAATTTCATCTGATCCGACTGAAATTTTTTACATGGTGTTAGTATATGGTCTCTAACAACCATGCAAAAATTGGTCTACATCGGCCCATAATTATATATAGCCCCCATATAAACCGATCCCCAGATTTGACCTCCGGAGCCTCTTAGAGGAGCAAAAGTCATCCGATCCGATTGAAATTTGGTACGTGGTGTTAGTATATTGTCTCTTACAACCATGACAAAATTGGTCTATATCGATCCATAGTTATGCATAGCCCCCATATAAGCCGATCCCCAGATTTGACCTCCGGAGCCTCTTAGAGGAGCAAAATTCATCCGATCCGGTTGAAATTTGGTACGTGGTGTTAGTATATGGTATCCAACAACCATGCAGGAATTGGTCCATATCAGTCCATAATTATATATAGCCCCCATATAAATCGATCCCCAGATTTGGCTTGCGGAGCCTCTAAGAGAAGCAAATTTCATCCGATCCGGTTGAAATATGGTACGTGGTTCATAATCATGGTTGCCACTCGAGCCAAAAATAATATACCAAAATTTTATTTCTATAGAAAATTTTGTTAAAATTTTGTTTCTATAGAAAATTTTTGTTAAAATTTTATTTCTATAGAAAATCTTGTCAAAATTTTATTTCTATAGAAAATTTTGTCAAAATTTTATTTCTATAGAAAATTTTGTCAAAATTTTATTTCTATAGAAAAGTTTGTCAAAATTTTATTTCTATAGAAAATTTTGTCAAAATTTTATTTCTATAGAAATTTTTTTCCAAATGTTATTTCTATAGAAAATTTTTTCCAAATTTTATTTCTATAGATTTTTTTCCAAATTTTACTTCTATAGAAAATGTTGTCAAAATTTTATTTCTATAGCAAATTTTTTTTTAAATTTTATTTCTATAGAAAATCTTGTCAAAATTTTATTTCTATAGAAAATTTAGTCAAAATTTTATTTCTATAGAAAATTTTGTTAAAATTTTATTTCTATAGAAAATTTTTGTTAAAATTTTATTTCTATAGAAAATCTTGTCAAAATTTTATTTCTATAGAAAATTTTGTCAAAATTTTATTTCTATAGAAAATTTTATCAAAATTTTCTTTCTATAGAAAATTTTCTGAAAATTTTATTTCTAAGATAATTTTGTTAAAATTTTTGTATGTCTATAGAAAATTTTGTCCAACTGAATTATATACGTATTTGATCGATCTTTTTTGATTTAATATAACCACGTATGGACTTACATACAATTTAGAAGACGGTGCTAGGAGGTTTTAAGATACCTTGCCATCGGCAAGCGTTACCGCAACTTAAGTAATTCGATTGTGGATGGCAGTGTTTAGAAGAAGTTTCTACGCTATCCATGGTGGAGGGTACATAAGCTTCGGCCTGGCCGAAATTACGGCCGTACATACTTGTTTCCTATTGCCTTTTTGCACGACTACAAAGCTACCGTTGCTTTCCTCGCCCTTTCTTCAATATTAAGCCTAAAGTTCAGCTTCCTGTCCAGAATAACGCCAAGGTATTTTGGACACTCACCAAAGGGAATTTCAATACCCCCTAAGGATATGGGCTTAACCGTGGGAGTTTTGCGATCTTTGCAGTACATGACCAATTCTGTCTTTGCAGGATTTACTCCAAAACCATTCTCTTTCGCCCATTTCTCAGTCATTCGGAGGGCTCTTTGTATGACATCTCTGATTGTGGATGGGAATTTTCCCCTGACTGCTAAAGCCACATCGTCTGCGTATGCCACCACTTTTATCCTTTCTTTTTCTAGTGAAACCAGAAGGTTGTTTATAGCAACATTCCAAAGAAGAGATGATAGAACTCCTCCTTGGGGAGTACCTCTGTTCACATACCTTTGTATGTTTGCTTGTCCTAGTGTGGCTGAAATACGTCTCCTCATTAGCAGTTCGTCTAGCAGCCTAAGTATACCTGGATCAACATTCAGAGTTGCCAGTCCATTTAATATCGAGCTCGGATGGACGTTATTGAATGCCCCCCGATGTCTAGAAACGCCACGATTGTGTATTCATTGACAGATAGTGAGCTTTCGATAAAGCTGACTAGTTCATGTAGTGCGGTCTCAGTAGACCTGCCCTTCGAGTATGCATGCTGTCCTTTCGAGAACAACCTTGAATCGATGCTAGTTCTAAGATAAATATCTATCATCCTCTCCAGAGTCTTAAGTAGGAATGAGGATAAGCTGATTGGTCGGAAATCCTTCGCACTCGAGTGAGAGGCTTTTCCTGCTTTAGGTATGAAAACGACTTTTGTTTCCCTCCACTTTTCTGGAATATATGCTAAGTTTATACATCCTTTATATATCACCGTCAACCAAAGGATAATTCTGTCAGTCACTGCTTGTAACCCTCCGGATTAATTCCATCAGGTCCGGGGGATTTGAATGACCCAAAGCTATTTAACGCCCATTTTATTTTAGATTCCGATACAAGTTCCTCGATAGGAAATGCACGCTGAGCCACTGTAGCACCGCCAGAACATGGTCCAACCGTCTGATTTCCAAAAATGTGTGTCCAATAGTACCTCCAGCGTCTCCTCACTGGACGTTGTCCAATTGCCCCCCGATGTTTTAATGAAACCTGGAGCGGAGTTAGTGGATGCTAGTATCTTCCGTAGTCTGGAAGCCTCGGACGTATTCTCAATACTGCTGCAGTAAACATTCCAAGAGTTATGCTGAGCCTTTATCAGTTCTCGCTTGTATCCTTTCAGATTCTTCTTGTAAGAGTCCCAATCCTCCCATACAGTCGACTAATATATATTCGCGTTCTCATATGCGTAAATCCGCGATTCATTAACTGCCACGATATCATAGACATGTTTCACGATCGTATTTTTGGAACATTTCTTTCGCGATTTTTTTTTGAGCGATTGACAAATTGTGTGGGATCCAGTTCAATAACTGTAGTCTAAAAACAGAAAAAATCGGTGATAAAAGCGGTAATTTTATCGACATTTTTGCGTTTTTGAACATGAAGATGCATATTTTCCGAGCTAATACATTCAACATTTTTGTTCGCCGAGTCAAGAGCTACAACTTTGTTTAATACCTCAAAAATTAGTTCACAGCATTTGTTGAGCTATGGCCAGACGAAAATTGAAAAAAAGGGCTCAAAATCGAATTTGGCGACAAAACTTTAGAGGCTCATAAAAGACAAACGGCAATCAATCTAACAAAATCCAGAAATTACTTTTCTCCTCTCATCGAGTACTTTCGACTGGGATAAGTGATTTTTTGTTTGGAAACAAAAAGTTGAATTTTGCATCACAGTGTAACCATATGTTTTTATGGAAAATATGGCCAACAACTTTTTGATCAAAAATGTAGGATATCAGTTTAGCAATGAGGTCTGCTGGACCCCACGTCAGTTATATTGTTCAAATTAGACCACCACAACTACAGAGGGTTAAGGCCAAACGTTCATGCAATATTGAATTTATGCTGGTGCCACTAATGCCTAAGGTTGTCGCAATCTCACAATAGGTGACCTATTGCGATCTTTCAATATTAGTTGACGCACAGCACAGCAAGCAATGGTTTCCGGATCAACAACTGATTCTGGACAACCTTCACGAAATTCGTAGTGAACTACTATTGAACTACGTCCTCTGTTTAAAGTTGTAAAACCTAATCTCACGAAAATGTTCACAATTTTATTCCATTTTTTTGGGCGAGATGAATCTTTCAAGTTGCAGTAAACAACACAAATAGCGCTTGTTTGTCAAAAAGTTCTGAGGACCTCAAAAATATCAAGCTTAACGATAATGCTGTCAGTTGGCCGATTGCAATACTAGGGTTGTCCAATCCCGAAATATAAAAGGCAATCATCGTATTGTGTTGTGATCAATCAATTTCACTGCTACAGCTAAATCCCAAATAATCCCAGTAAAAAAATTTGGTTGTTCTAAAGGCGCAATCACTTCCCACAATGTCATCCCATTGATGTTCTTTAGTTTAACTACATCACTTCCGGATCCAAAATGAACATTTACACTGCGCTTTTTTTGCTGGGATTCGGTTGGCAAAAAATTTGGTTGTCACAAAAAAATTGTTTTCTGTATGTAACAGGTTGGCTGATAAGTCCCCGGTCTGACACATAGATGGCGCCGCCAGTATTAATGCATATTATTTTTATATAGTAACCAACCTTCAAATGATTCGTGTCAAAATTTGACAGTCAATTAGTTTGTGAGATATTTAGAGCGTCTTTTGTGAAGCAACTTTTGTTATTGTGAAAAAATGGAAAAAAAGGAATTTCGTGTTTTGATAAAATACTGTTTTCTGAAGGGAAAAAATACGATGGAAGCAAAAACTTGGCTTGGTAATGAGTTTCCGGACTCTGTCCCAGGGAAATCAACAATAATTGATTGGTAAGCAAAATTCAAGCGTGGTGAAATGAGCACGGAGGACGGTGAACGCAATGGACGCCCGAAAGAGGTGATTACCGACGAAAACATCAAAAAAATTCACAAAATTATTTTGAATGAACGTAAAATGAAGTTGATCGAGATAGCGGAGGCCTTAGAGATATCAAAGGAACGTGTTGGTCATATCATTAATCAATATTTGGATATGCGGAAGCTGTGTGCCAAATGGGTGCAGCGCGAGCTCACATTTGACCAAAAACAACAACGTGTTGTGTTTGCAGCTGTTAACTCGTAATACACCCGAGTTTTTCCGTCGATATGTGACAATGGATGAAACATGGCTCCATCACTACACTCCTGAGTTCAATCGACAGTCGGCTGAGTGGACAGCGACCGGTGAACCGTCTCCGAAGCGTGGAAAGACTCAAAAGTCCGCTGGCAAAGTAATGGCCTCTTTTTTTGGGATTCGCATGGAATAATTTTCATCGATTATCTTCAGAAGGGAAAAACCATCAACAGTGACTATTACATGGCGTTATTGGAGCGTTTGAAGGTCGAAATCGCGGCAAAACGGCCCCATATGAAGAAGAAAAAAGTGTTGTTCCACCAAGACAACGCACCGTGCCACAAGTCACTGAGAACGATGGCAAAAATTCATGAATTGGGCTTCGAATTGCTTCCCCACCCACCGTATTCTCCAGATCTGGCCCCCAGCGACTTTTTCTTGTTCTCAGACCTCAAAAGGATGCTCGCAGGGAAAAAATTTGGCTGCAATGAAGAGGTGATCGCTGAAACGGAGGCCTTTTTGAGGCAAAACCGAAGGAGTACTACCAGAATGGTATCAAAAAATTGGAAGGTCGTTATAATCCTTGTATCGCTCTTGAAGGGAGCTATGTTGAATAATAAAAACGAATTTTGACAAAAAAAATGTGTTTTTCTTTGTTAGACCGGGGACTTATCAGCCAACCTGTTATGATGTAAAATATCAACCATATCATTTCAGATTTAAAAGCATTAAACTGCTGGGAATATTTTCTTACCATCATTAGAACTTTCTTCTGGAATATAATTTCTTTTGGATCGTCCAGTATTTTGTTTACATGGCATACATCTTCCTTTCCATGAGTTGTAGACAGAACCATCCATACATTTTTCAATATTGGTCACTCCGTTTGAACACGTGACATATTTCCTATTCGTAAAGGGGTATATAAATTTGCCGTCCAATCCCATGTGACATTGTATCGATGTGTTATCTGAAAAGGGAAAATGTTTAAAAAGGATAAATAGAAAAGACTAATGAATAATACTCGGTGTCAGAGGGACTATATACGAGTACACACAAAAAAATAAAATATTAATCTTTACATAAATTTGTACATTTTTAAAAAATCTTTCGTAAATATGATAATTAAATTGTGATTTTTTTTAATAAAGTACAAGGAAAGGGACAAAAAATATCACTAAAATATTTCCAATTAAAGAGTCGATTGAAGTTGATTTTTATACCCTCCACACCCTCACAAAAATCGCTTCTGTAACATATACTCCCAAACATATTTTGCTTCAAGCATATACATTTTTGGGTATTGCCCAGACATTTATATGTTTGATCTCTTCCAATATATAATATGTTTGAAAGCATATTGATCTAAACAATATATGTTTGGGTAGTCTAAGTTCCAAACATTTTGTATTTTTGCATCCAAATTCAATAATGTTGTCTTCCAAAAAACAATATGTTATTATGTGACCATATAATATGTTTGGAAGCATTTTGCACCCAAAAATATTATATGCTTAAAAAAAATTCTCCCAAACAATATTGTGCTCAAAATTTTATTTATTTATTTATATATTTACAATCATAATGAATTATGAAAATAAACAGGTAATATAGCTGCTAACAACATAGGTTTTCGACCTGAATGCTCAAAATTTTGTTTCTGCCCAATTGTATATTCCCCGACATCTTTCTCACTTCCACGAGATTTTTTAGTTCTTAGCACCTTTTTCTGTAATACAAACATTGTAGAAGAAATTATTCAATTTTATGATTTTTTATACCCTCCATCATAGGATGGGGGTATATTAACTTTGTCATTCCGTTTGTAACACATCGAAATATTGCTCTAAGACCCCATAAAGTATATATATTCTGGGTCGTGGTGAAATTCTGAGTCGATCTAAGCATGTCCGTCCGTCCGTCCGTCCGTCCGTCTGTTGAAATCACGCTAACTTCCGAACGAAACAAGCTATCGACTTGAAACTTGGCACAAGTAGTTGTTATCGCTGTAGGTCGGATGGTATTGAAAATGGGCCATATCGGTCCACTTTTACGTATAGTCCCCATATAAAGGGACCCTCAGATTTGGCTTTTGGAGCCTCTAACAGAAGCATTTTTCATCCGATCCGGCTGAAATTTGGTATATGGTGTTGGTATATGGTCTCTAACAACCATGCAAAAATTGGTCCACATCGGTCCATAATTATATATAGCCCCCATATAAACCGATCTCCAGATTTGGCTTGCGGAGCCTAAAAGAGAAGCAAATTTCATCCGATCCGGCTGAAATTTGGTACATGGTGTTGGCATATGGTCTCTAACAACCATGCAAAAATTGGTTCACATCGGTCCATAATTATATATAGGCCCCATATAAACCGATCCCCATATTTGGCTTACGGAGCCTCAACGAAAAGCAAATTTCATCCGATCCGGCTGAAATTTGGTACATGATGTTGGTATATGGTCTCTAACAACCATGCAAAAATTGGTCCATATCGGTCCTTAATTACATATTATGTATAGCCCCCATATAAACCGATCCCCAGATTTGGTTTGTGGAGCCTCTAAGAGAAGCATATTTCATCCGATCCGGCTGAAATTTGGTACATGGTGTTGGTATATGGTCTCTAACAATCATGCAAAAATTGGTCCACATCGGCCCATAATTACATATAGCCCCCATATAAACCGATCCCCAGATTTGGCTTGCGGAGCCTCAAAGAGAAGCAAATTTCATCCGATCCGGCTGAAATTTGGTACATGATGTTGGTATATGGTTTCTAACAACCATGCAAAAATTGGTCCATATCGGTTCATAATAATATATAGCCCCCATATAAACCGATCCCCGGATTTGGCTTGCGAAGCCTCCAAGAGAAGAAAATTTCATCCAATCCGGTTGTAATTTGGAACATGGTGTTAGTATATGATCTTTAACAACCGTGCCAGAATTGGTCCATATCGGTCCATAATTATATATAGCCCCCATATAAAACATTCTCCAGATTTGACCTCCGGAGCCTCTTGGAGGAGCAAAATTCATCCGATCCGGTCGCTAACAACCATACCAAAATTGGTCCAATCACACAAAAATTGGTCCATATCGGTTCATAATCATGGTTGCCACTAGATCCAAAAATAATCTACCAACATTTTATTTCTATAGAAAATTTTGTCAAAATTTTATTTCTATAGAAAATTTTGTTCAAATTTTATTCGGTTCATAATCATGGTTGCCACTCGAGCCAAAAATAATCTACCAAGATTTTATTTCTATAGAAAAATTTTGTTAAAATTTCATTTCTGTAGAAATTTTTGTAAAAATTTTCTTTCTATAGAAAATTTTGTCAAAATTTTTATTTCTATAGAAAATTTTGTTAAAATTTTATTTCTGTAGAAAATTTTGTTAAAATTTTATTTCTGTAGAAAATTTTGTCAAAATTTTATGTCTACTTTGTCAAACTGAATTATATACGGATTGGATCGATCTTTTTGATTTAATATATACCACGTATGAACTTACATACAATTTAGAAGATGGTGTTAGGAGGTTTTAAGATACCTTGCCATCGGCAAGCGTTACCGCAACTTAAGTAATTCGATTGTAGATGGCAGTGTTTAGATGAAGTTTCTACGCAATCCATGATGGAGGGTACATAAGCTTCGGCCTGGCCGAACTTACGGCCGTATATACTTGTTTTATTTTAATTTTACCTTTTGCCGGACGGGGATTCGAACAGCGGACCACACAGTTTGTAAGGATCAAAGAAGTAGCTGATCAATTGCCCAAGAAAAATAAAATGTTAATTTTGTAATAACAAGCAACAACCACCAACTTAATTCAATATCGCTCCCTGTTAAATAGCGCTCCAAGCTACTAAACACATATATGTTTATAGGCTATTTCTAAATTAATATATGTTTGCATTCAAGCATATTATATTTACAAACATTTTATGTCCCAAACATAATATGTTCTAACATATTAACATATATGTCCCAAACATGTTATGCTAGTTTATGAACATTATATGCTTGCACTCAAAAATATTGTGTTTAAAAATTTGTGTTCAAATTTGTGTTTACGTATAGCCCCCATATAAACGGACCCCCAAATTTGGCTTGCGAGGCCTATAAGAGAAGCATCTTTCATCCGATCCGGCTGAAATTTGGTACATGGTGTTAGTATATGGTCTCTAACAATCACGCAAAAATTGGTCCATATCGGTCCATAATTATATATAGCCCCCAAATAAACCGATCACCACTTTTGACCTCCGGATCCTCTTGGAAGACCAAAATTTATCTGATTCAGTTGAAATTTGGTACGTGATGTTAATATATGGCCTCAAACACCCATGCAAAAATTGGTCGACATCGGTCCATAATTATATATAGGCCCCATATAAACCGATCCCCAGATTTGACCTCCGGAGCACCTTGGAAGAGCAAAATTCTTCCCATTCGGTTGAAATTTGGTAGGTGATGTTAGTATAGGGTATCCAACAACCATGCAGGAATTGGTTCCTATCAGTCCATAATAATATATAGCTCCCATATAAACCGATCCCCAGATTTGACCTCCAGTGCCTTTTGGAGAAGCAAAATTCATCCGATCTGGTTGAAATTTGGTACGTGGTGGTAGTATATGATATTTAACAACCATGTGAGTTGAAATTTCTGGATGACAGTTTTTCGTAGAAGTTTCTACGCAATCCATGGTGGAGGGTACATAAGATTCGGCCTGGCCGAACTTACGGCCGTATATACTTGTTTTTAATTAATAAATTAATTCATACAATTACGTTAAGTCTATTAATACATTAAGTCTATTAATTATTAAGTCAATGATCGAAAAAATTTCTATTTTTAATTAAAAAATTGGTTGATACCATTAACTTTTTAATCAAACTCGGAAAACTAAGCCTGTTAAAAAAGTGATGGAAATTTTTTTTTTAATTTTTAATTATATATTTATTTCAAACAATCAATTTAATTCAAATTTGCTAATGAAATCAATCAGTTGTTTATGCCCAATTAAAACTGTGATTGATACTTTCATTTTCGTGATGGAAGACATTTCAATTCAAATATTATTTGGATCAATTATTTTCTTGATTGAATCACAACACACAAACAATTTTATGTGTGTTCTATCAGAGTGAGAGAGCCACAACCCAGTAAAAAAGCGCCGCCAAAAAAGTAATGAAAGACACAATCGGAACTCCGTTTTTCCAGGTAATACGTATCAGGGATTATACATTGCATTCTTGAATTTGTACTGAATCAGCTTCGAAAAAGTAATTATTTTTTTCCAAAGGTACATTTTTCATGTTGGTGAAGGACTTATACTTTTTTTTGATTTTATTAATATGTTGAAGACGATAATGAATATTTAAGACAAGGGCAAAAGCTGGTGATTCTCATATCTAGCTATGCGGATCTGTTAGACTGAGACGGATCGGATCTGTCTCATTCGAATTCAGACGTATTTGTCATCGTTATATTCTAAATTCCCTGCTTAGACCTTCATAGGCTTTAAGTGTTCAAAAATAAAATTTTCTGTTTGATTTGAGAGATGTGTTCTAAATATCTGTAGGGATAAACTTTTTGACTAAGGTTCATATTTTAATTTATGAACTTAAAGAAGGTTGCAAAATGTACCAAATATTTCGAGGAGGTACCACTGTAAATTTTATACTCAAATAGTATTAAAAAAGGTCCAAGTTCAACTTTATCAACCCAAATACGTATTTTTACTGCATTTGGTTTTTTCTGTTCAATTTGAGTCGTCATTTTTAGAGAAGATTTGAAACACTCAGAAATGTCACCAGCATAACTGAGGTGGGATAAACCACCGCTGGTCAAATGTAGATATATTGTTGGAGATTTCAACTGGTTCCGATAATTTTTGCTCCTCCAAGAGGCTCCAATAACCAAATGTAAAATTTCAAAAATTCCCAGTAGTCAATACTTACTATTTTGCACGACATCACCATGTGGATACTCCAAATCGATGGGCACAGCTAATTCAAAATTGTTTATATGATTTTTAGTATCACAATATTTCTGATGCATGCTGAACACTTGCCCTTGCCGGCACTGTTTAATGTACTGTACTCCTTTAACGCATTTGATGTAGAGTGCATTGCTGAAAGGGTGTGGGAATAGCCCAAGCACTTTTGGTGGACACTTAATGCGATAATGTCTTTTAGTAAGCTTCTGCTGACCTGAAGAGAAAAAAAAGGAAAATTTAAATAAATTATAAATAAACAAATTGTATTTAATTTAAATTAAATAATATTACAAAAATTACGTTTAATTATCTTCTTTTAAATGAAACCTATAAGTCGTATGCCTTTGAAAAAAGTAAAATTTTATTAAAATAAAAAAATTTTTGGTCTAAATAAATCGTCTTTGATTTAAATAAATCGCTTTATATTTTTCTTAAGACCCAATACTAACCGGATCGAATGATATTTGCTCCTCCAAGAGGCTTCTGGTCTGTTTATGTGGACCCAGAGAAGGAACATGATCACTTCACATTGATTTCAAATTATTTTTTCACGGATAGCATGCAACCATGTTATATTCTTCGAAATAATAATTTCGTCAAGCAATATTTCTGGGACAATATCCGTTGGACAATAATATTCCATTTTCGCCGTGCAAAATTAACAGAATGGATGAGGTGATTATATTCCATCTCTACATTTCAGTCAAAGTTGCCAGGAAATTTTTTCGGTTTACATTACAAGGACAAAACAAGTATGTACGGCCGTAAGTTCGGCCAGGCCGAAGCTTATGTACCCTCCATCATGGATTGCGTAGAAACTTTTTCTAAACACTGCCATCCACAATCGAATTACTTAAGTTGCGGTAACGCTTGCCGATGGCAAGGTATCTTAAAACCTCCTAACACCATCTTCTAAATTGTATGTAAGTCCATACGTGGTATATATTAAATCAAAAAAGATCGATCCAATACGTATATAATTCAGTTTGACAAAGTAGACATAACATTTTGACAAAATTTTCTACAGAAATAAAATTTTAACAAAATTTTCTATAGAAATAGACTTTTGACAAAATATTCTATAGAAATAAAATCTTGGTAGATTATTTTTGGCTCGAGTGGCAACCATGATTATGAACCGAATAAAATTTTAACAAAATTTTCTCTAGAAATAAAATTTTGACAACATTTTCTATAGAAATAAAATTTTGACAAAATTTTCTATATAAATAAAATTTTGGTAGATTAATTTTGGCTCTAGTGGCAACCATGGTTATGAACCGATATGGACCAATTTTTGAGTGATTGGACCAATTGTTGTATGGTTGTTAGCGACCATATACTAACACCACGTTCCTAATTTGAACCGGATCGGATGAATTTTGCTCCTCCAAGAGGCTCCGGAGGTCAAATCTGGAGAACGTTTTATATGGGGGCTATATATAATTATGGAACGATCTGGA
Source organism: Haematobia irritans (assembly GCF_050003625.1). Taxonomy (NCBI): domain Eukaryota; kingdom Metazoa; phylum Arthropoda; class Insecta; order Diptera; family Muscidae; genus Haematobia; species Haematobia irritans. The sequence continues at coordinate 129,204,497 of NC_134400.1, forward strand.
CCAATTCTGGCACGGTTGTTAAAGATCATGTACTAACACCATGTTCAAAATTACAACCGGATTGGGTGAAATTTGCTTCTCTTGGAGACTTCGCAAGCCAAATCTGGGGATCAGCTTATATGGGGGCTATATATAATTATGAACCTATGTGGACCAATTTTTGCATGGTTATTAGATACCATATAACAATACCAAGTACCAAATTTCAGCCGGATCGGATGCAATTTGCTTCTCTTTGGGGCTTCGCAAGCCAAATCTGGAGATCGGTTTATATGGGGTCCATATATAATTATGGACCGATGTGGACCAATTTTTGCATGGTTATTAGAGACCATATACCAACATCATGTACCAAATTTCAGCCGGATCGGATGAAATTTGCTTCTCTTTGAGGCTCCGCAAGCCAAATCTGGGGATCGGTTTATATGGGGGCTATATATAATTATGGACCGATGTGCACCAATTTTTGCATGATTGTTAGAGACCATCTACCAACACCATGTACCAAATTTCAGCCGGATCGGATGAAATATGCTTCTCTTAGAGGCTCCACAAGCCAAATCTGGGGATCGGTTTGTATGGGGGCTATATATAATTATGGACCGATGTGGACCAATTTTTGCACGATTGTTAGAGACCATCTACCAACACCAGGTACCAAATTTCAGCCGGATCGGATGAAATATGCTTCTCTTAGAGGCTCCACAAGCCAAATCTGGGGATCGGTTTATATGGGGGCTATATATAATTATGGACCGATGTGGACCAATTTGTGCATGATTGTTAGAGACCATCTACCAACACCATGTACCAAATTTCAGCCGGATCGGATGAAATATGCTTCTCTTAGAGGCTCCACAAGCCAAATCTGGGGATCGGTTTATATGGAGGCTATATATAATTATGGACCGATGTGGACCAATTTTTACATGGTTGTTAGAGACCATATACCAACACCATATACCATATTTCAGCCGGATCGGATGAAATATGCTTCTGTTAGAGGCTCCACAAGCCAAATCTGGGGGTCCCTTTATATGGGGGCTATACGTAAAAGTGGACCGATATGGCCCATTTTCAATACCATCCGACCTACATCGATAACAACTACTTGTGCCAAGTTTCAAGTCGATAGCTTGTTTCGTTCGGAAGTTAGCGTGATTTCAACAGACGGACGGACGGACGGACGGACGGACATGCTTAGATCGACTCAGAATTTCACCACGACCCAGAATATATATACTTTATGGGGTCTTAGAGCAATATTTCGATGTGTTACAAACGGAATGACAAAGTTAATATACCCCCATCCTATGATGGAGGGTATAAAAAAGTTTCCTACTTTCCCCTACATTCCCAAAAAGACCCTCTATTTCGTATTTTTCGTTCTATAGAAATAACATTTTGACAAAATTTTCTGTATAAATAAAATTTTGACAAAATTTTTTATAGATATAAACTTCTGACAAAATTTTCTATAGAAATAAAATTGTGACAAAATTTTCTATAGAAAAAACTTTTGCAAAATTTTCTATAGAAATAAAATTTTGACAAAATTTTCTATAGAAATAAAATTTTGACAAAATTTTCTATAGAAATAAAATTTTGACAAAATTTTTTATAGAAAAGATTTTTACAAAATTTTCTATAGAAATAAAATTTTCTATAGAAAAAAAATTTTTACAAAATTTTCTATAGAAATAAAATTTTGATAAAATTTTCTATAGAAATAAAATTTTGTCAAAATTTTCTATAGAAAAAAAATGTTGACAAAATTTTCTATAGAAATAAAATTTTGAAAAATTTTCTATAGGAATAAAATTTTGACAAATGAGATTATTAACTAAAAGTAATTAAGATTTACACTTATTTAAATTATTAAATGTTTAATACTGTGATATTTATGAAATGTAATTTCTATAAATCTATTGTAGACCCCTGAGGAAGCGATGCAATATCGTAATCGCGAAATATTGGGAATAATAAATAAAATATTTTAAAAGGACCTCGAGCTTGAAGAACCATTAATTTATAATTCTAACAAAAAGGTCGACCAAAAATCAAACAAAAACTAATAACAAAATTTTCTAAGAAATAAAATTTTGACAAAATTTTCTATAGAAATAAAATTTTGACAAATTTTTCTATAGAAATAAAATTTTGACAAAATTTTCTATAGAAATAAAATTTTGACAAAATTTTCTATAGAAATAAAATTTTTACAAAATTTTCTATAAAAATAAAATTTTGACAAAAATTTCTATAGAAATGAAATTTTGATAAAATTTTCTATGAAATAAAATTTTGACAAAATTTTATTTCTATAGAAAATTTTGTCAAAAATTTTATTTCTATATAAAATATTTTAAAAAATCTATTTTGTTTCTATAGAAATACAATTTTAACAAAATTTTCCATAGAAATAAAATTTTGACAAAATTTTCTATAGAAATAAAATTTTGACAAAATTTTCTATAGAAATAAAATTTTGACAAAATTTTCTATAGAAATAAAATTTTGACAAAATTCTCTATAGAAATAAAATTTTGACAAAATTTTCTATAGAAATAAAATTTTGACAAAATTTTTTATAGAAATAAAGTTTTGACAAAATTTTCTATAGAAATACAATTTTGACAAAATCTTCTATAGAAATAAAATTTTGACAAAAATTTCTATAGAAATGAAATTTTGATAAAATTTTCTATGAAATAAAATTTTGACAAAATTTTATTTCTATAGAAAATTTTGTCAAAAATTTTATTTCTATATAAAATATTTTAACAAATCTATTTTGTTTCTATAGAAATACAATTTTAACAAAATTTTCCATAGAAATAAAATTTTAACAAAATTTTCTATAGACATAAAATTTTGACAAAATTTTCTATAGAAATAAAATTTTGACAAAATTTTCTATAGAAATAAAATTTTGACAAAATTCTCTATAGAAATAAAATTTTGACAAAATTCTCTATAGAAATAAAATTTTGACAAAATTTTCTATAGAAATAAAATTTTGACAAAATTTTCTACAGAAACAAAATTTTGACAAAATTTTCTATAGAAATAAAATTTTGACAAAATTTTCTATAGAAATAAAATTTTGACAAAATTTTCTATAGAAATAAAATTTTGACAAAATTTTCTATAGAAATAAAATTTTGACAAAATTTTCTATAGAAATAAAATTTTGACAAAATTTTCTATAGAAATAAAATTTTGACAAAATTTTCTATAGAAATAAAATTTTGACAAAATTTTCTATAGAAATAAAATTTTGACAAAATTTTCTATAGAAATAAAATTTTGACAAAATTTTCTATAGAAATAAAATTTTGACAAAATTTTCTATAGAAATAAAATTTTGACAAAATTTTCTATAGAAATAAAATTTTGACAAAATTTTCTATAGAAATAAAATTTTGGCAAAATTTTCTATAGAAATAAAATTTTGACAAAATTTTCTATAGAAATAACATTTTGACAAAATTTTCTATAGGAATAAAATTTTGACAAAATTTTCTATAGAAATAAAATTTTGACAAAATTTTCTATAGAAAGAAATTTTTTAAAAATTTTCTTTAGAAAAAATTTTTACAAAATTTTCTATAGAAATAAAATTTTGACAACATTTTCTATAGAAAAAAAGTTTTGACAAAATTTTCTATAGAAATAAAATTTTCTATAGGAATAAAATTTTGACAAAATTTTCTATAGAAATACAATTTTGACAAAATTTCCTATAGAAATAAAATTTTGACAAATTTTTCTATAGAAACATAATTTTGACAAAATTTTCTGTGGAAATATTTGTTTGGTAGATTTGTGGGAAAATGCACAGTTTGGTAGATTATGTTTGGAACGAGTGGTAACTGGGTAAAACACATTGTTAAAGATCAATCCTTGCCGGCTTTTAATTTCCTACTCTAGATCCACCAAAAAGTAAAAAATTATTAAAACTTGCGTTGAGTCAAAAAAATCCTTACATTGTGTCCCTACGTCTACAAGACGCTAAATATTAAAAAACCTACATGTAGGGAATTTACCCAACTTCTATCAATGCTGATTTAGGTCGACCCCTCACAAATTCCCAACAAACAAAGCGTCGCCAAAAAATAGTGAAAATTTTCTTTTTGAATGCGGAAGTGGTGCAAAATTGGCGCAGAAGTGATGAATTTAACATGCACGCAGAGAAGGAATATGATCACCTCAAACATGTTTCAAGAGCAAAATGTTATTTTTGTATGGTGACCATGTAACATGTTTGTCATTAAAATGTTATTTTCTCGTTAAATATAACCTGCTTGCCGAAATCAGATATATGATTTCTGAGAAAATAACATGGTTGCGAAAACCATGGTCACCATGGTCACATGGTCACCACCCTTAAAACATGTTTGAGGTGATCATATTCCTTCTCTGAGTGTGGATTTATCATAGGACGGATGTCCACCATTTTAACTGCCGTTGCACTTAATCTGCATCACTTTTTAAGGTGTGATCCATAATCAGTATTTTGGATGTGAAGTAAAAAACTTTACTATATTTTGCCAAATAAATAATTTTTATAATACGTTTTTTTTTTTTAATTTTTAATGCATTCGAGCGCTTGTCTGAAACGTTGGACCTCAAATATTTGCAAAAATTCGCAATTTTTGTAGAATGGATATAGCATTTATTTTTCGACAAAATTTGAATAATTTGTACAATTTTATTATGTTTTACTTTGTTTTTAGCCTATTTGAAATAAAAAAAAATAAAATTACCCATTAAAAATATGAAAAAAAACGAGTTATAAAAAATTGAATTAAAAGAACTTCCTGTGTAATTAAAATAAAGAACATCAATGGGAGGACATTTTTGGAAGTGTTTTTAAAGTTGTGTCTTTAGAAGAACTACCTAATTTTTTTGCTGGGTTATTGTATCACATTTCATTATCTATCATTATCTACGAGTACTAACCTTTCGATGTCATAACATCTTTTACGCCAACCTGATTACATTGACCAAACAGTTCTGGAACACAGACATTATGATCAAAATTCATACCAAATGGACATGAGATTTCAAATGTTTGATTATTTGTGCACCATATATATTTTTGGGAACTCATATATGGATGATGATATAAACCGGGAGTCTTCAGATAACAGAAAGTATCTATACTTTGAGTAAAGCTCATATAACTGAAATCGAGATCAGATTTACAGTCAATTGAATCAGAACACCTTTCATGGCTTTCCATATCATTTTTCACAGCTAGATCTTCAAGATAACACAAAGATGAGCCATTACCGATAATTCCAATATTTGATGTGGGCGCTATCACTTTGGGTTGTTGGAATAGAGCCTGCGTGGGTATTTTAATAGGCCTTATAGTCAGATTATTATGATTCAAGCGTCCTTGATTATGGAAGGTTTGTTCATCTGGCCTTCTGTCCGGTGGCAAATAGGAGTCCTGTTCGTTATCGTCCCTTATTTTATGTTGGTGTTGATGTTGACCCATTGACATGACACTACCTTCAACATTCATTACCGAAAATTGAGATTGCTGTTGCATTGCGGCAGGTACATGGAAATGGGCTTCTTGATTTTCTTTTCTATTTCTTCCAATATTCTGCCCCCGCTCAAGTAGATCCACAGACGGATTAAAATTGTACTTGGATAAAAGAAATCGTCCCGAATGATTTGGATATTGAACAGAGGAAGCCATTGTTTGAATTTGAAAACCATTCGATGTATACTGACTCTGTTGTTGTTGACGAATATAGCCATGGTTGCTATGAAAAAAGTCATGGGCATGAATCTGAAATTAAATGAAATTTCAAACAATAACATATTAGAAATTCTGAGGAAACGGAAATTAATTGGATAAACATACATAAATGCAAATACCCTCACACGCAGAGCAGTATCAAGTACGCTAAACTCAAATTTAAAAGAGAATGTTGACCTTAGGCCAAAGACTTAATGACCTTAAAATACGAATGCGAATTTTGCTTACACACAACAAAAAACATTCTGATTCAATCACGAAATTAATTGAACCAATTAATTTTCAATTGAAATGTCTTCAATCGCAGATGATAGTATCAATTAAAAAATTAATTGAAAGTCAATTAAAAAATTAATTGATACTATTAATTTTTGTGATTGATTTTTTTAAATTAAAAAATTGGTCGAATTAATTAAAATTTTAATTGATTTTTTTTTAAACCCAATTGAAAGTCAATTAAAAAATTAATTGATACTATTAATTTTTGTGATAGATTTTTTTTCAATTAAAAAATTTGTTGAATTAATTAAATTTTTAATTGAATTTTTTTTAAACCCAATTAAAATTTTAATTGGAAAATTTTTCGTGAAATTTGTTTCTGTGTAGAATAGAAGATGCATTTTAATGAAATAACGTTTTGTTTCCTTGTACGAAAACCGATAAACTTTTCAATGAAGTCAGTTTGTCCTTATTGTTAGGTGATTCGACTTAAAACTGGGTATCTTTACATAAAATAATGTTTTTGTTTGATTAAGGTCAACTTGGCTTTAATAATTCTAAAAATTTCTTCTAAATTATTGAAATTGAAATCTGTTGACTTTTTGTATCTTGACTGCAATGCAAAAAAGCGTTCAAAACAGGACATGCTTTTCAACACTTTATTCTAAAGACTTTTTATACACTCTCCAGCAAAAAAATTTGGAAGTTCTTCCAAAGGCACAACTTTAAAAGCACTTCCAGAAGATGCACTCCCAATTTTTATTTTATTTTTTATTTTAACTAAGTAAGTTCGGCCACGCCGAATCTTATGTACCCTCCATCATGGATTGCATAGAAACTTGTACTAAAGACTGTCATCCACAATCGAATAACTTGGGTCGCGGTAACACTTGCCGATGGCAAGGTATCTCAAGACTTCTTAACACCGTCTTCTCAATTGTAAATTAGTCCATATGTGGTATATATTAAACAAAAAAAAGGCCGACTAAATGCGTATATAATTCAGATTGACAAAATTTTCTCTCGAAATAAAATTTTGACAAAATTTTCGGTAGAAATAAAATCTTGATTAAATTTTGTATAGTAACAAAATTTTCTATAGAAATAAAATTTTGACAAAATTTTTTATAGTAATAACATTTTGACAAAATTTTCCATAGTAATACACTTTTGACACAATTTTCTATAGTATTAAAATGTTGACCAAATTTTCTATAGTAATAACATTTTGACAAAATTTTCTATAGAAATAAAATTTTAGTAGATTATTTTTGGGGATCGGCTAGGTTAGGTTAGGTTAAAGTGGCAGCCCGATTAAGATTCAGGCTCACTTAGACTATTCAGTCCATTGTGATACCACATTAACTAAAAGTACCTATTACATATGGGCACTTCTAGTTTTAACCGCTGAACCTTCTTGATTATTTTTCTTTGTTGAACCAACCAGATTGTTCCAAAAATATTAGCAGACTGCTTAAGTTAACGTTTTCCAGATCCGCCAGTAATCTGAAGCTATATGCTCCTAAAAGTTGCTTGCGCTTTACACAAAATGCAGGACACTCACACAAGAGGTGTTTAATTGATTCTTTTTCCTCCGCATCATGACAGCTCATACAATAGTCATTATACTTCGCGCCAATAGTTTTTGCAAAATCTCCTATCAGGCAGCGACCCGTTATAGCAGATATCAGGAGTGATACCTGACGTCTCGAGAACATTAGCATATCTAGTGTGCGGTTTAAGTTGAAATGGGGCCATATTTGCTTGGTGTCGTTAGAACCCTTGCAATTCTCCCATCGAACATTTGCCATCATAACAGCCTTCTCACGCAGCATGAGCTTGCAGGTAGCTAGGGGCATACCAACAAATTCTAGTTCCCCTGGAATATGTAAGGTAGTCCCTAGCCTTGCCAACTCATCCGCTTCGCAATTCCCCGGAATGTTCCTATGGCCAGGCACCCATATTAGGTGAATATTGTACTGCTCAGCCATCTCATTGAGAGATTTGCGGCAATCGATGGCCGTTTTCGAGTTGAGGAACACAGAGTCCAAGGATTTTATTGCAGGTTGACTGTCTGAGTATATATTAATGCCCACATTTTTTGGAACATTACTTCTCAGCCAATTCGCCACCTCTCTTATTGCTAATATTTCAGCCTGAAAAACACTACAGTGATTAGGTAATCTTTTCGCTATTTGAAGTTCCAGATCATTAGAATATACTCCGAAACCCACTTGTCCATCCAATTTGGAGCCATCAGTGTAGAAATCTATATATTCTTTATTCCCCGGGGTATGTGTGCACCACGCCTCACTGTTGGGGATTAGAGTCTCAAACTTTTTGTCGAAAAGTGGACTCGCCAAAGTGTAATCCACTACGTTAGGCACATCTGACATTATTTTGAGGACAGAACTGTGACCGTAACCATTTTCCGACCACAGCGATAGTTCGCGCAACCGCACAGCCGTTGTTGCAGCTGACTGTTTGGCCAAAATGTCTAAAGGCAATAGATGCATCATGACATTAAGGGAATTTGTTCCTGTCTTGCTGAATGCGCCTGAAATACACAAACACGCCATACGCTGAACTTTATCTAAACCAGTCGGTTTCTGAAGTGCCGGCCACCAGACTACAACACCATATAGCATTATAGGTCTAACCACTGCCGTGTATAGCCAATGCACAATTTTTGGTTTTAGTCCCCACTTTTTTCCTATTGCCTTTTTGCACGAGTACAAAGCTACAGTTGCCTTCCTCGCCCTTTCTTCAATATTAAGCTTAAAGTTCAGCTTCCTGTCCAAAATAACGCCAAGGTATTTTGCACAATCACCAAAGGGAATTTCAATGCCCCCTAAGGAAATAGGCCTAACCGTGGGAGTTTTGCGATCTTTGCAGTACATGACTAATTCTGTCTTTGCACGATTTACCCCAAGACCATTGTCTTTCGCCCATTGTTCAGTCATCCGGAGGGCCCTCTGAATAATATCTCTGATTGTGGATGGGAATTTTCCCCTGACTGCCAGAGCTACATCATCTGCGTATGTCACCACTTTTATCCTTTCTTTTTCTAGAGTAACCAGAAGGCTATTTATAGCAACATTCCAAAGAAGAGGTGATAGAACTCCTCCTTGGGGAGTGCCTCTGTTCACATACTTTTGTATGTTTGCTTGTCCTAGTGTGGCTGAAATACGTCTCTTCATTAGCAGCTCGTCTAACAGCCTGAGTATACATGGATCAACATTCAGAGTTGTCAGTCCATTTAATATCGAGCTCGGATGGACATTATTGAACGCCCCTTCGATGTCTAGAAACGCCACGATTGTGTATTCTTTGACAGATAGTGAGCTTTCGATAAAGCTGACTAGTTCATGTAGTGCGGTCTCAGTAGACCTGCCCTTCGAGTATGCATGCTGTCGTTTCGAGAACAAACTTGAATCGATGCTAGTTCTAAGATAAATATCTATCATCCTCTCCAGAGTCTTAAGTAGGAATGAGGATAAGCTGATTGGTCAGAAATCCTTCGCCCTCGAGTGAGAGGCTTTTCCCGCTTTAGGTATGAAAACGACTTTTGTTTCCCTCCACTTTCCTGGGATATATGATAAGTTGATACATCCTTTATATATCACCGACAACCAGGGGATAATTTTGTCAGTTACAGCTTGTAACTCCGCCGGAGTAATTCCATCAGGTCCAGGGGATTTGAATGGTCCAAAGCTATTTAGCGCCCATCTTATTCTAGTTTCCGATACAATGTCCTCGACAGGAAACGACCGCTGAGCAACTGTGGCACCGCCAGTACATGGTTCAACCGTCTGATTTCCAGGAAAATGTGTGTCCAATAGTACCTCCAGCGTCTCCTCACTGGACGTTGTCCAATTGCCCTCCGATGTTTTAATGAAACCTGGAGCGGAGTTGGTGGATGCTAGAACCTTCCGTAGTCTGGAAGCCTCGGACGTATTCTCAATACTGCTGCAGTAAGCATTCCAAGAGTTATGCTGAGCCTTTCTCAGTTCTCGCTTGTATCCTCTCAGATTCTTCTTGTAAGCGTCCCAGTCCTCAGGGGCTCTGGTGGACTTTGCCTTGTTAAAGAGCTTCCTGCAGGATTTCCTCATATTACTTATTTCCGTAGACCACCATGGTGGTCGATGTTTCCCCCTTGGCTTTCCTCTAGGACATGCAGCTTTCAGTGAGATGTTGAAGGCCTTAGTAATCCGCTCCACTGCGTGTTCGATATCTTGCACATTTCTCATATTTGTCTCTGTTATTTCCGGTATCATCATATTGAACGATTCCCTATACCTATTCCAGTCAGCTTTCCTAACATTTGGCGGAAATATGATCTTGGTGATATGAACATCAAATTTAAAACTGATGTAGCGATGATCTGAGAAGCTGTGTTCACTTAAAACCTGCCACTCAGATATCATTTCATTCAGTTCTTGCGAGGCCAAGGTGATGTCCAAAACCTCTTGCCTGTTTTTAGTGACAAAGGTTGGGACATCTCCCTTGTTGCAAACTACCAGATTAGTACGCAAAATAAACTCTATTAGCGACTCTCCCCTTGCATTAGTATCACTACTTCCCCATATACTATGATGTGCATTCGCATCGCATCCCATAATGAGTTTCGTCTTTGTTTTCAGTGACTCCTCCACTAAGGTCTTAACGGCATATGGAGGCATCTCCCTGTCATGTCCCATGTAGACCGAAGATACCCAATATTTGCATTTGGCTATTTCTAAACTTGCAACGACAGTGTCTGTATTGCACATTGAAGGAAGCAGAAACAAGTTGAGCTCGTTTTTAGCCATTATACAGGCTCGATTTACATCATTACCAGTATACTGCAATAGTTTGAACCCCGGAGTACTTAATTCACATATTTTGTTTTTATAAACATATGGTTCTTGAATAAGAACTATATCTATGTCCCCTTTCATCAGGAGAACTTTTAAGGCAGCACATGCAGCCTTACAATGATGAAGATTTATCTGGAGGATCCGTAGGACCATCGAGATTTTCAACAACCGTCACATCAGCCGCTTCAATCGAGTCATCAAGAATGTCCTCTTCAGAGATATCGGTGACTCTCGCAATAACCATAGGTTCAACTTTGGTGAGTTCTGAGGCAGTAGAAGCCTCCTCACGCATACGGTATCTATCCATGTCTTCAAATGTCTTGGTATCCCCCTCGACTTCGCAAGAGGATCCGCTTACTTCTGATTCAGACAGAGGCTTGTCCATTTCTGAATCCTTTAGCTGATCGTTTTTATACACCTTCATTTGGATATAATGAAAGCCATAACATACACGGCCCTGGGACTTTGCTAGATGTGGCAAAGACTGAGTGTTCAATATAAACACTGCATGCCGTCTTGGCCCATCCACTTCATCCAAACGGCCAACCTTCCAATCAGCTGTTGGAAGATCTGGATTGCATTGTTTCAGTCTATTTAAAATAGATTCAGGGTCAGGAGGGTTTGCAGGTATCCACGCATGTGCTCTTGGTCTAGCCGGTATGTCTTTCTTCTCGACTAACTCTAGAGCAGCTCCTTCCCAAACTTCACCAATTAGTATCAGAGCAGCTTTAAAACATTCTATAGACCTCTGGTCCTCAAATGCGACTAGCTTAAATCGTCCTTGATACCAACCAGCCTCTTGGTGTCGAGGATCTGGGCCGGGAAACTTTTCCAGCACCTGTGAGTAGACGCCAGACAAGCATTCTCAATTTCCCCCCATTTTTGCTTTGGAACCATACCGTCCAATGCTCCTTTATTTATGATAGCCATCACAAGGCTGTCTTTAGCAACTGAGGCAAACGATCGTTGACCCCTTTTGGAGGATGGCAGCTCATCCGGTGATCGTTCCCTTTTTCCAGCCTCAAGAATTCCGTGAGCCCATTTTAAGGAATCGCTTTGTTTAGCCGACAACGTGCTTGGGTCGACTGATCCTACTTTCTTTAGGATAAACAAAGCATTTCTGCGTTCTTTGAATCTCTTTCGTGAGGGATTACCTCCTTTTGATGCCGTTACCTTGGAAAAGGTCCGACTTGTCAAATTGTCGCCACCTGTCGACCCGTCTACAGGTCGACTAATTGGGCCTAACTCTTGGTCATTGCCCAAATTTATAACTCCAGTCGATACCCGTCCACTGGGCCCTGAAGTTAGCAACCCAGTGGATGTCTTTGAATTTCTCTGCATGGTGGCCTAATATCCCACCACACTTGAAATTCGTAGTAGGTACTTATTACGATGATTTTATCCGCTATTAAAAAACACGCTATTAAAAAATTTTTCAGCGGTGGATTATCCCACCTCAGTAATGCTGGTGACATTTCTGAGGGTTTCAAAGCTTCTCTAAGTGGTTTCACTGCAATGTGGAAAGCCGTTCGGACTCGGCTACAAAAAGGAGGTCCCTTGTCATTGAGCTTAACATGGAATCGGGCAGCACTCAGTGATAAGAGAGAAGTTCACCAATGTGTTATCACAATGGACTGAATAGTATAAGTGAGCCTGATACATCGGGCTGCCACCTAACCTAACCTAACCTATATATAACTATAGACGGATATGGACCAATGGCATGGTTGTTAGCGGCCATATACTAGCGCAACATACCAAAATTCACCACGTACGAAATTTCAACCGGATCGGATAAATTTTGCTCCTCCAAGAGCTCCACAGGTCAAAGCTGGGAATCGGCTTAAATGGAGGCTATATATAATTATGGACGGTATGGACAAATTTTTGCATGATTGTTAGAGACCATATACTAATACCACGAACCAAATTTCAACCGAATCGGATGAATTTTGCTCATCCATGAGGCTCCGGAGATCAAATCTGGGGATCGGTTTATATGGGGGCTATGTATAATTATGGACCGATGTTAACCAATATTTGCATGGCTGTTACAGATAATATACTAACACCATGTACCAAATTTCTGCCGGATCGGATTAGATTTGCTTCTCTTTGAGGCTCCGCAAGCCAAATCTGGGGATCGGTTTATATGGGGGCTATATATAATTATGGACCGATGTGGACCCCACTTTTTGCATAGTTGTGAAAGACCGTATAACATACTAACACCATGTATCAAATTTCAACCGGATCGGATGAATTTTGCTCCTCCACGAGGCTCCGCAAGCCAATTCTGAGCATCGGTTTATATGGGGGCTATACGTAAAAGTGGTCCGATATGGCCCATTTGCAATACCATCCGAACTACATCAATAGCAACTACTTGTGGCAAGTTTCAAGTCGATAACTTGTTTCGTTCGGAAGTTAGCGTGATTTCAGCAGACGGGCGGACATGCTTAGATCGACTCAGAATTTCATCACGACCCAGAATATATATACTTTATGGGGTCTTAGAGTAATATTTCCATGTGTTACAAACGGAATGACAAAGTTATTATACCCCCATCCTATGGTGGAGGGTATAAAAAAATTATACACAAATGAAGCATAAATATTTGTTATATTCGTATATAGTTCAGAATTTCTTAAAATTTGAAAATGTCGTATGGTACTAAAGACATTTTTTTACAATAATACAACTTTGCAGTTTTGAACTCCAATGTTTCGCGTCAAACACAGAGCCACATCACAGTTGGATATCGACTAAATTGTTTCAATTAAAATTGATTTTTTTAATTAATTGATCTAACTAAAAATGTATGTGATTGGAATAAGTTTTAATTGATTTTTTTTAATAAAAACTAATTGAGTCAATTAAACTTTTAATTAAAAATGTGTTCAAATGAAATGTAAATTGAAAAAATATTCTTTGTTTTTGTTCAATATATATTGTAATTCTTTTGTCTTCATCGTTATGTATGTTATTACACTATTATTTTGTTCTCTACTTCACTTTTAGTTCATTTACAATAATACAACTTAGTTAAATTTTTGTTCGATGTAGTTCATTTTTCCCATAAAACAATTTATTATACCCTCCACCATAGGATGGGGGTATATTAACTTTGTCATTCCGTTTGTAACACATCGAAATATTGCTCTAAGACCCCATAAAGAATATATATTCTGGGTCGTGGTGAAATTCTGAGTCGATCTGAGCATGTCCGTCCGTCCGTCCGTCTGTTGAAATCACGCTAACTTCCGAACGAAACAAGCTATCGACTTGAAACTTGGCACAAGTAGTTGTTATTGATGTAGGTCGGATGGTATTGCAAATGGGCCATATCGGTTCACTTTTACGTATAGCCCCCATATAAACGGACCCCCAAATTTGGCTTGCGAGGCCTCTAAGAGAAGCAAATTGCATCCGATCCGGCTGAAATTTGGTACATGGTGTTAGTATATGGTTTCTACAAAACATGCAAAAATTGGTCCACATCGGTCCATAATTATATATAGCCCCCATATAAACCGATCACCAGATTTGACCTCCGGAGCCTCTTGGAAGACCAAAATTCATCTGATTCAGTTGAAATTTGGTACGTGGTGTTAATATATGGCCTTAAACACCCATGCAAAAATTGGTCGGTATCGGTCCATAATTATATATAGGCCCCATATAAACCGATCCCCAGATTTGACCTCCAGAGCCCCTTGGAAGAGAAAAATTCTTCCCATTCGGTTGAAATTTGGTACGTAATGTTAGTATATGGTATCCAACAACCATGCAGGAATTGGTTCCTATCAGTCTATAATTATATATAGCTCCCATATAAACCTATCCCCAGATTTGACCTCCGGTGCCTTTTGGAGTAGCAAAATTCATCCGATCTGCTTGAAATTTGATACGTGGTGATAGTATATGATATCTAACAACCATGCCAAAAGTGGTCCATATCAGTCCAATATCCGAGATGTGGTTTTGGAGCCTCTTGGAGGAGCAAATTTCATCCGAGTGAGTTGAAATTACTACATTGTGCTAGTATATGGTCGTTAACAACCATGCCTAACTAGGTCCATATCGGTCTATAGTTATATATATATATATATCCCTCAGATAAATCGATTTCCAATCACACAAAAATTGGTCCATATCAAGTTCATAATTGTATGTAGCCCGTGCAAAAAGTCCATATCGATTCGTAATTATTTGTAGACTTAACTATACATAACTTTTTTGTCTAATATATACCACATAAGGACTAACTCACAATTTAGAAAACGATGTTAAGAAGTTTTAAGATACCACAACCCAAGTAATTCGATTGTGGATGACAGTCTTTAGTAAAAGTTTCTATACAATTCATGGTGGAGGGTACATAAGATTCGGCGTGGCCGAACTTACGGCCGTATATACTTGTTTTTATACCCTGCTCCACACTGTGGAACAGGGTATTATAAGTTAGTGCATATGTTTGCAACACCCAGAAGGAGACGAGATAGACACATGGTGTCTTTGGCAAAAATGCTCAGGGTAGGCTCCTGAGTCGATATAGCGATGTCCGTCTGTCTGTCTGTCCGTGAACACATTTTTGTAATCAAAGTCTAGGTCGCAGTTTTAGTCCAATCGACTTCAAATTTGGCACAAGTATGTGTTTTGGCTCAGAATAGATCCCTATTGATTTTGGAAGAAATCGGTTCAGATTTAGATATAGCTCCCATATATATATCTCGCCCGATATGGACTTATATGGCCCCAGAAGCCAGAGTTTTACCCTAATTTGCTTAAAATTTTGCACAAGAAGAACAATTAGTACTATAGTCAAGTGTGTCAAATTTTATTGAAATCGGTGCAGATTTAGATATAGCTCCCATATATATCTTTCGCCCGATATGGACTAATACGGTCCCAGAAGCCAGAGTTTTACCCCAATTTTGTTGAAATTTTGCACAGGGAGTAGAATTAGCATTGTAGCTATGCGTGCCAAATTTGGTTGAAATCGGTTCAGATTTAGATATATCTCCCATATATAGCTTTCGCCCGATTTTCAACCATATGACCACAGACGCCAATTTTTAACTCCGATTTAGTTGAAATTTTGCACAGGGAGTAGAATTAGCATTGTAGCTATGCGTGCCAAATTTGGTTGACATCGGTTCAGATTTAGATATATCTCCCATATATAGCTTTCGCCCGATTTACACTGATATGACCACAGAGGCCAATTTTTTGCTCCGATTTAGTTGAAATTTTGCACAGGGAGTAGAATTAGCATTGTTGCTATGCGTGCCAAATTTGGTTGAAATCGGTTCAGATTAAGATATAGCTCCCATATATAGCTTTCGCCCGATTTACACTCATACGACCACAGAGGCCAATTTTTTGCTCCGATTTAGTTGAAATTTTGCACAGGGAGTTGAATTAGCATTGTAGCTATGCGTGCCAAATTTGGTTGACATCGGTTCAGATTTAGATATAGCTTCCATATATATGTTTTTCTGATTTCGACAAAAATGGTCAAAATACCAACATATTCCTTGTAAAATCGCCACTGCTTAGTCGAAAAGTTGTAAAAATGACTCTATTTTTCCTAAACTGCTAATACATATATATCGAGCGATAAATCGTAAATAAACTTTTTCGAAGTTTCCCTAAAATTGCTTCAGATTTAAACGTTTCCCATATTTTTTACTAACATTGTGTTCCACCCTAGTGCATTAGCCGACTTAAATTTTGAGTCTATAGATTTTGTAGAAGTCTATCAAATTCTGTCCAGATCGAGTGATATTTAAATGTATGTATTTGGGACAAACATTTATATATAGCACCCAACACATTTGACGGATGTGATATGGTATCGAAAATTTAGATCTACAAAGTGGTGCAGGGTATAATATAGTCGGCCCCGCCCGACTTTAGACTTTCCTTACTTGTTTTTTTTCAGTTTGTTGGTAGATATTGCCGAACTTTCAACTGTAGTTACTTGTTTTACTTATATTCCACACATGATCGGGAAACTTACATGACCAAAGTGAGACAAGACAATTAATCACGATTATTATTTTTCACACATTAGCATTTAATCTTACACTGCGGAATGTAATCTTGGATATATATATATAGATACTCATATTTTTAATCTTTATTTAACCAACCTTTTGTACAATAAAAAGACATAACCAAAACACTATAGAAGAATAAACGAAATTTCTCATGTTTCCCCTGAACACCAAACAAAAAACTTTCTCCGTTAGCAAATTTTGTTATACTTAGAACCGAGCTGACAAATTTGGAATGATTTCGAATTAAACTTCCGTTTAGTTATCACTGCATGGTTTAAAATCATGAAATTCCTATGAAATAGAAATTTGCCTACGGTCCATATCACCATTGAATCAATTGATAATAAAATCTTAAAAGGCTTAGTTAGACCTAAAATTTCGGTTATCGGCATCGAATTTCTTTCTTTTCTGCAAAGCGATTTAATTGTCAACGAAATATGTATACCTAGACCTCGCTGTGCGTCGCAGATACGTTCCAAAAACCACGACGCAAAGTGAATTATAAGTTTCTATGGCAAACTATGCAAAGATTGAAGATAGATAATAACGCAACTTTGAAAATCTAACGACGCAAAGTGAAAACTAACATAGTACTAATTCAACAGCGACGCAACTTCGAAACAACGCAAACCGAGGTCTAGATGTAGTTCATAAATAACTAGCAACAAGAAGAGACGGAGATAAGTTCTGTCATCGTGAATCTGATATGCTTTCTAGTATGGGTGGATGCTCATGACAGTCTGTCGGAAGGATTGACAGCCGGGGCTATCAGTGTTGCCAGTATTTTTCTGGTTCTTCTCCTCAAATAAGGACGCTTTCGTCCCCAATTTAAATCAAAATTCCTGTCAAAAATCTCTAAAAATGTTTGACAATTTTTTTATGAAAAAATAAAGAAATAGGCTCTGCGATAGAATATCGGTAAAAATTAAAAAAAAAAAAAACAAGTTAGGAAAGTCTAAAGTCGGGAGTTGCAGTTGCTTTTCGATACCATATCACATCCGTCAAATGTGTTGGAGGCTATATATAAAGGTTTATCCCAAATACATACATTTAAATATCACTCAATCTGGACAGAATTTGATAGACTTCTACAAAATCTATAGACTCAAAATTTAAGTCGGCTAATGCACCAGGGTGGAACACAATGTTAGTAAAAAAATATGGGAAACATTTAAATCTGGAGCAATTTTAAGAAAACTTCGCAAAAGTTTATTTATGATTTATCGCTCGATATATATGTATTAGAAGTTTAGGAAATTTAGAGTCATTTTTACAACTTTTCGACTAAGCAGTGGCGATTTTACAAGGAAAATGTTGGTATTTTGACCATTTTTTGTCGAAATCAGAAAAACATATATATGGGAGCTATATCTAAATCTGAACCGATTTCAACCAAATTTGGCACGCATAGCAACAATGCTAATTCTGCTCCCTGTGCAAAATTTCAACTAAATCGGAGTTAAAAATTGGCCTCTGTGGTCATATGAGTGTAAATCGGGCGAAAGCTATATATGGGAGCTATATCTAAAGCTGAACCGATTTCAACCAAATTTGGCACGCATAGCTACAATGCCAATTCTACTCCCTGTGCAAAATTTCAATTAAATCGGAGTAAAAGATTGGCCACTGTGGTCATATGAGTGTAAATCGGGTGAACGATATATATGGGAGCTATATCTAAATCTGAACCGATTTCAACCAAATTTGACACGCATAGCTACAATGCTAATTCTACTCCCTGTGCAAAATTTCAACTAAATCGGAGCAAACAATTGGCCTCTGTGGTCATATGAGTGTAAATCGGGCGAAAGCTATATATGGGAGCTATATCTAAATCTGAACCGATTTCAACCAAATTTGGCACGCATAGCTACAACACTAATTCTACTCCCTGTGCAAAATTTCAACCAAATTGGGGTAAAAGTCTGGCTTCTGGGACCGTTTTAATCTATATCGGGCCAAAGATATATATGGGAGCTATATCTAAATCTGAACCGATTTCAATAAAATTTGGCACACTTGACTATAGTACTAATTGTTCTTCTTGTGCAAAATTTGAAGCAAATTAGGGCAAAACTCCGGCTTCTGGGGCCATATAAGTCCATATCGGGCGAAATATATATATGGGAGCTATATCTAAATCTGAACCGATTTCCTCCAAAATCAATAGGGATCTATTCTGAGCCAAAACACATACTTGTGCGAAATTTGAAGTCGATTGGACTAAAACTGCGACCTAGACTTTGATTACAAAAATGTGTTCACGGACAGACGGACAGACGCACATCGCTATATCGACTCAAGAGCCCACCCTGAGCATTTTCGCCAAAGACACCATGTGTCTATCTCGTCTCCTTCTGGGTGTTGCACACATATGCACTCACTTATAATACCCTGTTCCACAGTGTAGAGCAGGGTATAAATATGGGAAACGTTTAAATCTGAAGCAATTTTTAGGAAACTTCAAAAAGTTTATTTATGATTTATCGCTCGATATATATGTATTAGAAGTATAGGAAAATTAGAGTCACTTTTACAACTTTTCGACTAAGCAGTGGCAATTTTGCAAGGAAAATGTTGGTATTTTGACCATTTTTGTCGATATCAGAAAAACATATATATGGGAGCTATATCTAAATCTGAACATTTTTCAACCAAATTTGGCACGCATAGCAACAATGCTAATTATACTCCCTGTGCAAAATTTCAACTAAATCGGAGTTAAAAATTGGCCTCTGTGGTCATATGAGTGTAAATCGGGCGAAAGCTATATATGGGAGCTATATCTAAATCTGAACCGATTTCAACCAAATTTGGCACGCATAGCTACAATGCTAATTCTACTCCTTGAGCAAAATTTCAACAAAATTGGGATAAAACTCTGGCTTCTGGGACCGTATTAGTCCATATCGGACGAAAGATATATATGGGAGCTATATCTAAATCTGAACCGATTTCAATAAAATTTGGCACACTTGACTATAGTACTAATTGTTCTTCTTGTGCAAAATTTTAAGCAAATTAAGGTAAAACTCTGGCTTCTGGGGCCATATAAGTCCATATCGGGCGAAATATATATGGGAGCTATATCTAAATCTGAACCGATTTCTTCCAAAATCAATAGGGATCTATTCTGAGCAAAAACACATACTTGTGCCAAATTTGAAGTCGATTGGACTAAAACTGCGACCTAGACTTTGATTACAAAAGTGTGTTCACGGACAGACAGACAGACGGACATCGCTAAACCGACTCAGAATTTAATTCTAAGCCGATCCGTATACTCCTTCTTGGCGTTACATACAAATGCACAAACTTATTATACCCCGTACCACAGTAGTGATGAAGGGTATAAATAATAATATTTATTGTCATACCAGCTTGCGATATCAGGAGACCAATGTCTTCCAAATGTTCGAAAAATGAAAATGAGAGTTGTGTCACCATGTATTTATCGACGAACATTTATTTCTAAATACTCAATTAATAAAATTGGGCGGTAAATAAATATGGAGGTTAACCAACTTCATATTGACCTTGATGGGATATATTGTCCCAATTTTTAAAAAAAGAGAAAACTCACAACCGACTAACTACAGAGGTATATCCTTTATGAACTGCCTGCCAAAGACAATGATGGGAATAATCACTGAGCGACTAACAAAATGAACTGAAAAGCATGGAAAATTTAATGAATTCCAAGCAGGTTTTCGTAAAAACTATTCTAAAGGGTGATACGGTCAAAATTTGGTCAATATAAACTTGACGTATTTCTTTCAATTTTGCATTTAAAAAACCTGAACACCAGTCATTTTGAAGGTGTGTGTGTGTAGAATGTTGCTCCTATTTGGATTTTGGAATTCACTCTTCAGCGTATCAAAATTTTGCTCGCGCATCGCGAAAATCCGAGCTACTTGCACGCAAAGCTAGCAAAATCGCTAAAAGTTGCCAAATCAACCGTTACAAATGGAATTAAAGTGTTTGGGGAACGTTTGTCGACAGCCAGGAAGTCTAGATCGGGGGGAAATCGAAAACCGGAAGCCACTGAGACGACAAAGAGAGTTGCCGGTAGTTTCAAGCGAAACCCTAACCTCTCTCTCCGAGATGCCACAAATAAGCTGGGTATATCGTCTACAACCGTGCATCGAGCCAAAAAACGAGCCGGACTATCGACTTACAAGAAGGTAGTGACTCCAAATTGCGATGATAAACAAAATACGACGGCCAAAGCGCGATCCCGGAGGCTTTACACGACGATGCTGACGAAGTTTGACAGAGTGGTAATGGACGACGAAACCTACGTCAAAGCCGACTACGACTCTTCGCTGTAATCAAAAAGTACCCGGGTCAGATATCTTAAGTGTATTTTCAACATGTATACATGTCCATTTTCAACTCCAGTTTCGAGCATGAGTATATAAGTCGGTGTGAAGGATGGCATTTTTAATAATTTCTAATTTCGCTTGAAACTACCGACAACTCTCTTTGTCGTCTCAGCGGCTTCCGGTTTTCGATTTCCCCCCGATCCAGACTTCCTGGCTGTCGACAAACGTTCCCCAAACACTTTAATTACATTTTTAACGGTTGATTTGGCAAAATTTTGATACGCTGCTCTTCTTGCTTGGACGGTATTTTGACAACTGAAGAGTGAATTCCAAAATCCAAATAGGAGCAACATTCTACACACACACCTTCAAAATGAGGGGTGTTCATTTGAGGGTGTTATTTTGACCAAATTTTGACCGTATCACCCTTTATCACGCAATGCTATGATTTGTAAGTTAAATAATCTCGGTGTTTCGACAAAGATGTTGCGTTTTATTGAAAGGGTATACGAAAAAACTGTATTCGCAGTATGGACGGGAAAGGTACTCTCTGACGATTTCATCACTAAAACAAGGGTCTAACAAGGCTGTCAACTCTCGCCCCTTTTATTTGCTCTACATTTGGATGATTTAAATGATTTTATTGGCGGTGGAACATACGTGGATAACTTAAATATTCGACTACTACTTTACGCTGATGATATTGTACTTTTGGCAAATGAAATAAACGTCTTACAACACATGATAAATAAACTTGAAAAATACTGCGAACTTTAGAATATGGAGGTCAACTTGGATAAGTCGAAAATAATTATTTTCAAGAGAGGTGGGCGAAATTCAAATGCCGAAAAGTGGTTGTATAAAGGTGAAAAAATTGCTATTACATCCGAATATTGCTACCTAGTCATGATTCTCACACCAAAACTCTCTTTTAGTAAGCATATTCAGAAGAGAAACCAATTAGCAAAAACAGCATTAATTCAACATGGAAAACTCTTCTTTCCAAGGCAAATGTGTCCCTTACGGCAAAATGGAAACTGTTTCTTGCTGTCTGTAGAGCAATCCAAACTTATGGGTCGCAAGTATGGGGGTTCGCAAAGTTCGAAGGAGTGGATGTCCTTACTTTATTCCTCATAAAGAAACTATTAAAAAT
Source organism: Haematobia irritans (assembly GCF_050003625.1). NCBI lineage: Eukaryota > Metazoa > Arthropoda > Insecta > Diptera > Muscidae > Haematobia > Haematobia irritans. Next base: position 129,226,898 of record NC_134400.1, read on the forward strand.
GCCATCTTTCACACCGACTTATATACTCATGCTCGAAACTGGAGTTGCAAATGGACATATGTACATGTTGAAAATACACTTAAGATATCTGACCCGCGTACTTTTTGATGACAGCGAAGAAAGACTACCCCATATATTGGCAAAACAAGTTTTGAACCAAAAGTTATTTTGGGCAAAAAATATAATGGACCTCAAGGCAGAGAATAATGTTGGCACTCTTAGGTTAGGTTAGGTGGCAGCCCGATGTATCAGGCTCACTTAGACTATTTAGTCCATTGTGATACCACATTGGTGAACTTCTCTCTTATCACTGAGTGCTGGCCGATTCCATGTTAAGCTCAATGACAAGGGACCTCCTTTTTATAGCCGAGCCCGAGCGGTGTTCCACATTGCAGTGAAACCACTTAGAGAAGCTTTGAAACCCTCAGAAATGTCACCAGCATTACTGAGGTGGCATAATCCACCGCTGAAAAACTTTTTGCAGTTCGGTCGAAGCAGGAATCGAACCCACGACCTTGTGTATGCAAGGCGGGGGCACTCTTGAGATAGTCTCATAAAATCCTTGGATTAGGAAAACGAATTTGCTTTTGCAGAATTTACAATCGAAACATTTTAATTACCATATCGGAAAAGCCACTGAGACTTCCAGATTTTATAGCAAGCTTGATCCAATGGCTGGCTCTTTATATATAAATAACACTTCAACTCCAGACGAAATAATGTGGATATTAAAAACAAGAAGCAGCATGATTAAATTAAATGGAAATTGATTTCATCAATATGGAAATACTCTTTGTTCAATGTGCAACTTGAATGAAAATGAAAATTTTGCAGCATTTCTTAGGCAAATTTGCAGCATTAAATGAATTTCCATACCAATTTTTCCAGAAGGTTTGGTCTTGTCATAAATTGGAAAGTACTTCCTAGCTACATAAAAACTTGTGTAAATTACAGAAAAGAATTGCGAATTCAATTTTTAATCGTTACAATTTTCTATGAAATAATGTAACATATAAAGGGACTGACGACTTTTGTTTATATCAATACAATTCTTATTTCCTATCTTACTATACATATTTTGCACTGTTTAATTCAATCAAATAGTTTGTAAACAATTTTGGATAAAATATAGAATTACTTACTACTGCTACTACTATTGTCCAAATCAGTGATGAACACTGATGAGAGGGCAACATTTAGGCCCGATTCCTCACGAAATAATTTCACAATGTCTTAACCTAACTGATTGAATTTACAAATTAGCATTTGGGTCCCCAAAGTAAAATTCTGTGTCCGTTTGTAGTTCAAATGCTTCATTTGCACCCTTTTGTATCATTTTATACCCTAAACCACATAGTGGTCAGGGTATAATAAGTTTGATCGGCAAAAAAATGTGCCTACCAGAAATATTGATCTTAGACCCCATAAAATATATACCGATCGACCCAGAATCACCTCCTGAGTCGATCTAGCGCTTGGTGTCCGTCCGTCTGTCCATGTATATGTTGTTCATAGGATTCCGGTCGCAGTTATTAACCGATTTGGATGAAATTTGGTACAGGGTGTTTTTTGGGTACAAGTACACACGCCATTGAATTTGGAAGAAATCGGATCAAATTTAGATATATAGCTCCCATATATATGTATCGCCTGATTTCGACAAATGGAGTCACATTGCGCTTTTTTACAAACCGATCGTCATCAAATTTACTATGTGCAAACATAGTAAACTTTTTCATCGCCATTTAAGTCTGCAAAATTTCATCGAAATTGGTTCAGATTTACATAGAGCTCCCATATATATGTGTCGCTCGATTTTCCCAAATTTGACCATAAAAACCTTATTTATTAAGCGAACTTACTCAAACTTGGCTTACTCTAATCTTTTATAGTATTGACAATATGTACTAAAAATCATCGAAATCGGTTCAGATTTAGATATAGCTCCCATGTATAGGTATCGCCCGATTTTGCCAAATTTGGCCGTACCTCCCTGATTTATCACCCGATCGTAACCAAGGTTGGCTAAATGTAATCTTCTATAGCACTAACTGTATGTGCAAAATTTCACCGAAATCGGTTCAAATATGGATATAGCTCCCATATATATGTATCGGCCGATTTTGAAAAATTTGCCCCTAATAACCTTATTTTTGACCATAGGGGCATCATTTATTAACTGATCGTACTCAAATTTTACACAAGATAACCTTCTGTGGTATCAATCATACCTGCAAAATATTATACAAATTGGTTCAGATTTAGATATGGGTCCCATATATATGCATCGCTCGATTTTGTCATATTTGGTCATAATACTCTTATTTATTAACCTATGTTATTCAAATTTCAAATTTTTATGTACTAGCTGGTCGTATTTAGAATTACATGTAACTCTTATATAATAATATTACCCGATTTTCAGAAATTTGGATTTATTACCCACAACTAATTGTCCGATTTCCTCTTTTTATACCCTCCACCATAGGATGGGGGGTAAATTAACTTTGTCATTCCTTTTGTAACACATCGAAATATTGCTCTAAGACTCATAAAGTATATAAATTTTGGGTCGTGGTGAAATTTTGAGCCGATTTGAGCATATCCGTCCGTCCGTCCGTATGTTGAAATCACGCTAACTTCCAAACGAAACAAGCTATCGACTTCAAACTTGGCATATGTAGTTGTTATTGATGTACGTCGGATGGTATTGCAAATGGGTCATATGGGACCACTTTTACGCATAGCCTCCATATAAACGGACCCCCAAATTTGGCTTGCGAATCCTCTAAGAGAAGCAAATTTCATCCGATCCGGCTGAAATTTGGTACATAGTGTGAGTATATGGTCTCTAACAACCATGCAAAAATTGGTCCACATCGGTCTACTTTTACGTAGAGCCCCCATAAAAACGGACCCCCAAATTTGGCTTGCGAATCCTCTAAGAGAAGCAAATTTCATCCGATCCGGCTGAAATTTGGTACATGGTGTTAATATATGGTCTCTAATAACGATGCAAAAAGTTGGTCCACATCGGTCCATAATTATATATAGCCCCCATATAAACCGATCCCCCAATTTGGCTTGCGGAGCCTCTAAGAGAAGCAAATTTCATCCGATCCGGCTGATATTTGGTACATGGTGTTAATATATGGTCTCTAATGACCATGCAAAAATTGGTCCACATCGGTCCATAATTATATGTAGGCCCTATATAAACCCATCCCCAGATTTGACCTCCGGAGCATCTTGGAAGAGCAAAATTCATCAGATTCGGTTGAAATTTGGTACCTGAAGTTAGTATATGGTATCCAACAACAATGCAGGAATTGGTTCATATCAGTCCATAATTATATATAGCCCCCATATAAACCGATCCCCAGATTTGACCTCCGGTGCCTTTTGAAGAAGCAAAATTCATCCGATCTGGTTGAAATTTGGTACGTGGTGGTAGTATATGATATTTAACAACTTTGCCAAAAGTGGTCCATATCAGTCCATAATCATATATAGCCCCCATATAAACCGATCCCGAGATGTGGTTTTGGAGCCTCTTGGAGGAGCAAATTTCATACGACTCAGTTGAAATTTGGTACATTGTGCTAGTATATGGCCGTTAACAACCATGCCTAACTAGGTCCATATCGGTCTATAGGTATATATAGCCAACAGATAAATCGATCCCCAATCACACAAAAATTGGTCCATATCAAGTTCATAATTGTATATAGCCCCCATATAAGCGACCCCCATATTTCAATTCTGGCTCTCTACGTATTGTCTAATACATACCACGTATGGACTAACTCACAATTTAGAAAACGATGTTAAGAAGTTTTAAGATACCACAACCCAAGTAATTCGATTGCCCATGACAGTCTTTCGTAGAAGTTTCTACGCAATCCATGGGGGAGGGTACATAGGATTCGGCCTGGCCGAACTTACGGCCGTAAATACTTGTTATACCCTAAACCACATAGTGGTCAGGGTATAATAAGTTTGATCTGCCAAAAAAATGTGCCTACCAGAAATATTGATTTTAGACCCCATAAAATATATACCGATCGACTCAGAATCATCCGTCCGTCTGTCCATGTATTTGTTGTTCATAGGATTCCAGGCACAATTATTAACCGATTTTGATGAAATTTGGTACAGGGGTTTTTTTGGGCACAAGAACGAACGCTGTTGAATTTGGAAGAAATCGGATCAAATTTAGATATAGCTCCCATATATATGTATCGCCCGAGTACGACAAATGGGGTCACATTGCACTTTTTTACTAACCGATCATCGTCAAATTTAGCACAAAATAATCTTCTGCATCACCCTTTAAGTCTTCAAAATTTTTTTCCAAATCGGTTCAGTTTTAGATATAGCTCCCATATATATGTATCGCCCTGATTTTGCAAAATTAGGTCATAAAACCCTTATTTATCAACCGATCTTACTCAAAGTTGGCTAAATGTAATCTTCTATAGCACTAACTATATGTGCAAAAAATCATCGAAATCGGTTCAGATTTAGCTATAGCTCCCATATACATGTACCGTCCGATTTTTCTAAATTTGGCCATAAAACCCTTATTTATCAACCGATCTTACTCAAAGTTGGCTAAATGTAATCTTCTATAGCACTAACTGTATGTGCAAAATTTCATCGAAATCGGTTCAGATTGAGAAATAGCTCTCATATGTATATATATATATATATATATATATATATATATATATATATATATATATATATATATATATATATATATATATATATATATATATATATATATATATATATATATATATATATATATATATATATATATATATATATATATATATATATATATATATATATATATATATATATATATATATATATATATATATATATATATATATATATATATATATATATATATATATATATATATATATATATATATATATATATATATATATATATATATATATATATATATATATATATATATATTTATATAAAGGGTGATTTGTTAAGAGCTTGATAACTTTTTTTTAAAAAAAAACGCATAAAATTTGCAAAATCTCATCGGTTCTTTATTTGAAACGTTAGATTGGTCCATGACATTTACTTTTTGAAGATAATTTCATTTAAATGTTGACCGCGGCTGCGTCTTAGGTGGTCCATTCGGAAAGTCCAATTTTGGGCAACTTTTTCGAGCATTTCGGCCGGAATAGCCCGAATTTCTTCGGAAATGTTGTCTTCCAAAGCTGGAATAGTTGCTGGCTTATTTCTGTAGACTTTAGACTTGACGTAGCCCCACAAAAAATAGTCTAAAGGCGTCAAATCGCATGATCTTGGTGGCCAACTTACCGGTCCATTTCTTGAGATGAATTGTTCTCCGAAGTTTTCCCTCAAAATGGCCATAGAATCGCGAGCTGTGTGGCATGTAGCGCCATCTTGTTGAAACCACATGTCAACCAAGTTCAGTTCTTCCATTTTTGGCAACAAAAAGTTTGTTAGCATCGAACGATAGCGATCGCCATTCACCGTAACGTTGCGTCCAACAGCATCTTTGAAAAAATACGGTCCAATGATTCCACCAGCGTACAAACCACACCAAACAGTGCATTTTTCGGGATGCATGGGCAGTTCTTGAACGGCTTCTGGTTGCTCTTCACTCCAAATGCGGCAATTTTGCTTATTTACGTAGCCATTCAACCAGAAATGAGCCTCATCGCTGAACAAAATTTGTCGATAAAAAAGCGGATTTTCTGCCAACTTTTCTAGGGCCCATTCACTGAAAATTCGACGTTGTGGCTCGTTAGTAAGTCTATCCATGATGAAATGTCAAAGCATACTGAGCATCTTTCTCTTTGACACCATGTCTGAAATCCCACGTGATTTGTCAAATACTAATGCATGAAAATCCTAACCTCAAAAGAATCACCCTTTATATATATATATATGTATAGCCCGATTTCCCCAAATTTGGCCATAGAACCCTTATTTATTAACCGATCTTACACAAAGTTGGCTAGATCCAGTCCTCTATAGTACTAACGGTATGTGCAAAATTTCATCGAAATCGGTTGAGATGTAGATATAGCTCCCATATATGTATCGCCGGATTTTGAAAAATTTGCCCCAAATAACCTTATGTTTGACCATAGAGGCCTCATTTCAAATTTTAACCAAACTTTAATCAAACCCGCAAAATATTATTCAAATTGGTTCAGATTTACATATAGCTTCCATATATATGCATCGCACGATTTTCCCAATTTGACCATAATACTTTTATTTATTAACCAATGTTACTCAAATTTCAAATTTTGATGTACTAGCCGATCGTATTTATACGAACTTACATAAGAATATTCCTCGATTTTTACAAATTTGGATTTTTTACCCACACTAATTGAGCGATTTTCTCTTTTTTAATAATGGGCTCAATATTAGTGGCATACTAGCCCCGTAGGTGCAATATCAACTACAGCCAGTGTTGCTAGAAGTAGGGGAAATTCCCTATATGTAGGGGTTTTCTAATATTTAGCGTCTTGTAGGGACGTAGGGCAACAATGTAGGGACATTTTCACTCAACACAATTTGTAATAATTTTTACATTTTGGTGGCTCTAGAGGAGGAAATTAGAAGCCGGCAAGGCTTAATCTTTAACAATGTGTGCTAACAACAGTTACCACTCGTGCCACAAAAATCTAACAAAAATCTAAATTTGTGGTCATACCACAAATTACCACAAATCTACCAAACAAAGATTTCTATAGACATTTTTGTCAAAACTTTATTCCTGTAGAAAAGTTTTTCAACATCTTATTTCTATAGAAAATTTTGTCAAAATTGTATTTCTATAGAATTTTTTTCAAAATATTATTTCTATAAAAAATTTTCTCAAAATTTTATTTCTATAGAATTTTTTCTCAAAATTTTATTTCAATAGAGATTTAACAAAAAAGATTACTATTTTGGGTAGAATTCTACCAACTGTGGCAACCGTGGTGGTAATACAAATTTATATTTAAGATAATAAAGTACTTAGAACCACTTTTATTTTGTAAAATTTGTTTAAATTTAACGAAAAATATTGTAGGGAAAATTGTTTTGGAATGTATGGGAATGTAGAGAACTTTTTTTGTCCTTGTAGGGTAAACCGAACATTTTCCCTGGCAACACTGACTATGAGCTATAGTCAGATTGAGACAAAGCACCCATAGACATGTACCCCTTAATTTTCTTAAATATGCAACTGCGGTTTATCTCTCAGACCTATATGTTACCCCACAAATGCTTATGATTACTAATTCAGTAGGGGTGGTTTAGGGTATGATATAGAAGGCCCCGCCCGACTTTCTACTTTACTTACTTGTTTAATAATGGACTCAATATTAGTGGCATACTAACTCTTTAGGTGCAAAATAAACAATAGCTCCTAATATTAGACATTTCTGCTCAGATTGTGACAAGACTCCCATAAACATGTACCCCCCTTTATGTTCTTAAATATGGAAATCTCCAAAACCTATACCAATTATAGCCCAAAACCTATACCAATGATACCCCACAAATGCTTAGGTTTACTAATTCAGTAGGGGTGGTGTAGGGTATGATATAGTCAGCCCCGACCGACTTTCTACTTTACTCACTTTTTAATAATATAGAAAGAATAGGATGAAAATCATTATAGCAAACCTGAACGGATTTCAAAAAAATCCCCAAAATTTAGGGAAATTCCCCACCAAACACCCGAAAATTTTCACCCCCCATCCACGAAAAAATTTCCCCAATTTGAGGAAAAATTCCCAATACTGGCAACAATGGGAGCTATATCGACTCATGCGATGATTTTTCATTTTGTTTCCAACTAAAATTATGATTGATACTGTAAGTTTCGTGATGGAAGCAAAAAATCTATATATTCATGATTTGATTCAGTCAAAATTTAATTAGTAAATTCTTGTTTCAGCGAAACCAACATACATTATTTATTAATTTTTAAAAATATTATAATACCATAGACTGTCATTTACATGCGTTTTAATAAAAATACATCTTAAATATTTTCCATACATTTTTCTAAATCTATATCAAAAATTTCGTTGTTAGGGCATATTTTCACTTTTACGATTCCATTTTGGCATTTCAAATATTTGCGCCAGTTACTAGGATGAGGATAAGGGCCTTTAGTTTCGGGACCACAAATAACGCCAAAGTTTTCATCTGCAAATAAATAAAAAACCATGGAATATAATATTACAATAGGATTGCAAAATATCGAATATACATCGATTTTAAATGCAGGAAGAGGGCACAAAAATCCAGTAAAAGACTGTATTATTGTTATATTATACGAACTGGTACTAATACTAAGGATTGTAAATAGTCGACTTTACTTCTTAAAATGTTGAAACTCGATTCATAAGTTCTTTCCCACTCATTCAATATTCGAAAATGTCGACTTTTCTACATCTCCAATATATAGAACATATACCAGACGAATGAGCGTCAATAAACAACATTGAGGCCAATTTTGTACACCAGGAGAAAACATATTTTTCAGAGGGTTAAATAAAAAACGGAGGCTATGGTGAAAAATAAGCCGCCACTCTTCTCCCCTTTCTTTTGGAGGCTAAATACTTATTAGATGACTCTCCTAAAATTTATACAAATCCCAATGCTTACACTGCGAAAAATGTATTCTCCCAATCGACTTTTCAAATATTTTTATTTCTAATTAATTCTGTGATTGAAGCAATTTATAAAATGTATTACAAAAATATTTCCAATTAAAAAGTTGATTAAAACTTGAAACATAACAAGTATATACGGCCATAAGTTCGGCCAGTCCGAAGCTTATGTACCCTCCACCATGGATTGCGTAGAAACTTCTTCTATACACTGCCATCCATAATCGAATTACTTGAGTTGCGGCAACGCTTGCCGATGGCAAGGTATCTTAAAACCTCCTAACACCGCCTTCTAAATTGTGAGTAAGTCCATAGGTTAGGTTAGGTTAGGTGGTAGCCCGATGTACCAGGCTCACACACGGATGAAAAAGACTGTTTTTCATATGTTTGGCTATAAACATTATATGTTTGGAACACAAATTTTTAAACACAATATTTTTGAGTGCAAGCATATAATGTTCATAAACTAGCATAACATGTTTGTGACATATATGCTAATATGTTAGAACATATTATGTTTGGGACATAAAATGTTTGTAAATATAATATGCTTGGATGCAAACATATATTAATTTAGAAATAGCCTATAAACATATATGTGTTTAGTAGCTTGGAGCGCTATTTAACAGGGAGCGATATTGAATTAAGTTGGTGGTTGTTGCTTGTTATTACAAACTTAACATTTTATTTTTCCTTGGGCAATTGATCAGCTACTTCTTTGATCCTTACAAACTGTGTGGTCCGCTGTTCGAATCCCCGTCCGGCAAAAGGTAAAATTAAAATAAAAAAATCATACAATTGAATAATTTCTTCTACAATGTTTGTATTACAGAAAAAGGTGCTAAGAACTGAAAAATGTCGTGGAAGTGAGAAAGATGTGGGGGAATATACAATTAGGCAGAAACAAAATGTTGAGCATTCAGGTCGAAAACCTATGTTGTTAGCACCTATATTACCTGTTTATTTTCATAATTCATTATGATTGTAAATATATAAATAAATAAATAAAATTTTGAGCACAATATTGTTTGGGAGAATTTTTTTTAAGCATATAATATTTTTGGGTGCAAAATGCTTCCAAACATATTATATGTTCACAAAATAACATATTGTTTTTTGGAAGACAACATTATTGAATTTGGATGCAAAAATACAAAATGTTTGGAACTTAGACTACCCAAACATATATTGTTAGACCAATATGCTTTCAAACATATTATATATTGGAAGAGATCAAACATATAAATGTTTGGGCAATAGCCAAACATGTATATGCTTGAAGCAAAATATGTTTGGGAGTATATGTTACAGAAGCGATTTTTTGTGAACGTGCATAGAATATTCAGTCCATTGTGGTATCACATTGGTGACCTTCTCTCTTATCACTGAGTGCTGCCCGATTCCATGTTAAGCTCAATGACAAGGGACCTCCTTTTTATAGCCGAGTCCGAACGGCGTTCCACATTGCAGTGAAACCACTTAGAGAAGCTTTGAAACCCTCAGAAATGTCACCAGCATTACTGAGGTGGGATAATCCACCGCTGAAAAACTCTTTGGTGTTAGGTCGAAGCAGGAATCGAACCCACGACCTTGTGTATGCAAGACAGGCATGCTAACCATTGCACCACGGTGGCTCCCATACGTGGTATATATTAAATCAAACAAGTAAGGAAAGTCTAAAGTCGGGCGGGGCCGACTATATTATACCCTGCACCACTTTGTATATATAAATTTTCGATACCACATCACATCCGTCAAATGTGTTGGGTCCTATATATAAAGGTTTGTCCCAAATACATACATTTAACTATCACTCGAACTGGACAGAATTTAACAGACCTCTACAAAATCTATAGACTCAAAATTTAAGTCGGCTAATGCACTAGGGTGGAACACAATGTTAGTAAAAACAAGTAAGGAAAGTCTAAAGTCGGGCGGGGCCGACTATATTATACCCTGCACCACTTTGTAGATCTAAATTTTCGATACCATATCACATCCGTCAAATGTGTTGGGTGCTATATATAAAGGTTTGTCCCAAATACATACATTTAAATATCACTCGATATGGACAGAATTTGATAGACTTTTACAAAATCTATAGACTCAAAATTTAAGTCGGCTAGGCAAGGATATTGGTTAGATCTCGCCAAGATATGTGGTCAAGTATGGGTTGTGATATATTATTTGGTCAAGTCGGGCGACTAAGGCCCTTATTTAAACCTCAACCGTTCTGTGGAAATTCTGGCATTACAGTGTATAGGATATGACTAAGATATGGGGAAATCATCACAGAATTTTGTATAAAGTCAGGGAATTTTGGCCATATTTGTATAAACCGGAAAAACGAATATATGGAGGCTTTATCTAAATCTGAATCAAATTAGATCAAACATGACACACTTAAATATCATATTAAATATATTCTCCGTGCAAACTATGCAGTCAATTGGAGGAAAATCCCATTTTAAATGGGTCTAAAATATGAAATAGTCTACATATATATAGGAGCTATATATAATCTGAATCGATTTCGACTAAATTTGACATGCATAGTTAGAATAATAATTCTGCTATCTCTGCAAAATTTGACGTAAATGGGAGTTTAACTTTGGCCCCCGTGATCATTTGAGTGTAAATCGGGCGAAAGATATATATGGGAGCTATATCTAAATCTGAACCGATTTCAACCAAATTTGGCACACTTACCGATACTGTTAAACGTACTCCTTGTGCAAAATTTGAACTAAATCACGGCAAAACTCTGGCTTTTGAGGCCATATAAGTGTAAATCGGATGAACGATAAATATGGGAGCTATATCTAAATCTGAACCGATTTCAATCAAATTTACCAAGCATGGGTAGAATGTTAATTCTACTCTTTATGCAAAATTTCACGTAAATCAGTAGTAAACTTTGGCCTCTGTGGTCATATGAGTCTAAATCGGACGAAAGATATATATGGGAGCTATCTAAATGTGAACCGATTTCAACAAAATTTGGCACGCATAGCAACAATGCTAATTCTACTCCCTGTGCAAAATTTCAACTAAATCGGAGCAAAAAATTTGCCTCTGAGCCAAAACACATACTTGTGCCAAATTTGAAGTCGATTGGACTATAACTGCGACCCAGACTTTGATTACAAAAATGTGTTCACGGACAGACAGGCGGACAGACGGACATGGCTATATCGACTCAGGAGCCCACCCTGAGCATTTTTGCCAAAGACACCATGTGTCTATCTCGTCTCCTTCTGGGTGTTGCAAACATATGCACTAACTTATAATACCCTGTTCCACAGTGTGGCGCAGGGTATAAAAATGTCTTTGGCGCTATACGAAGTTCAACTTTCTTCACAATTAGTTCATTATACCCTGCGCCACACTGTGGGCTCCTGAATCGATATAGCCATGTCCGTCCGTGAACACATTTTTGTAATCAAAGTCTAGGTCGCACTTTTAGTCCAATCGACTTCAAATTTGGCATAAGTATGTGTTTTGGCTCAGAATAGAACCCTATTGATTTTGGAAGAAATCGGTTCAGATTTAGATATAGCTCCCATATATATCTTTCGCCCGATATGGACTTATACCCCAATTTGGTTGAAATTTTGCAGTAGGAGTACAATTAGTAGTGTAGTCAAGTGTGTCAAATTTTACTGAAATCGGTTCCGATTTAGATATAGCTCCCATATATAGCTTTCGCGCGATTTACACTCACATGACCACAGTGGCCAATCTTTTACTCCGATTTAATTGAAATTTTGCACAGGGAGTAGAATTAGCATTGTAGCTATGCGTGCCAAATTTGGTTGAAATCGGTTCAGATTTAGATATATCTCCCATATATAGCTTTCGGACGATTTACGCTCATATGACTACAGAGGCCAATTTTTTGCTCCGATTTAGTTGAAATTTTGCACAGGGAGTAGAATTAGCATTGTAGCTATGCGTGCCAAATTTTATTGAAATTGGTTCAGATTTAGATATATCTCCATATATAGCTTTCGCCCGATTTACACTCATATGACCACAGAGGCCAATTTTTAACTCCGATTTAGTTGAAATTTTGCACAGGGAGTACAATTAGTAATATAGTCATGTGTGCCAAATTTGATTGAAATCGGTTGAGATTTAGATATAGCTCCCATATATATGTTTTTCTGATTTCGACAAAAATGGTCAAAATACCAACATTTTCCTTGTAAAATCGCCACTGCTTAGTCGAAAAGTTGTAAAAATGACTCTAATTTTCCGAATCTTCTAATACATATATATCGAGCAATAAATCATAAATAAACTTTTGCGAAGTTTCCTTAAAATTGCTCCAGATTTAAATGTTTCCCATATTTATACCCTGCGCCACACTGTGGAACAAGGTATTATAAGTTAGTGCATATGTTTGTAACACCCAGAAGGAGACGAGATAGACACATGGTGTCGTTGGCAATAATGCTCAGGGTGGGTCCCTGAGTCGATATAACCATGTCTGTCTGTCCGTCCGTCTGTCTGTGAACACATTTTTGTGATCAAAGTCTAGGTCGCAATTTAAGTCCAATCGCCTTCAAATTTGGCACATGTTCCTAATTTGGGTCAGAATAGAACCCTATTGATTTTGGAAGAAATCAGTTCAAATTTAGATATAGCTCCCATATATATCTTTCGCCCGATATGCACTAATATGGACCCAGCAGCCAGAGTTTTATACCGATTTGCTTGAAATTTTGTACAAATATAACACTTAGTTGTATAGTCAAGTGTGCAAAATTTGATTGAAATCGGTTCAGATTTGATATAGCTCCCATATATATCTTTCGCCCGATATGGACTTATATGGCCCCAGAAGCCAGATTTTTGGCCGAATTTGGTTAAAATTTTGCACTAGGAGTACAATTAGTAATATAGTCAAGTGTGCAAAATTTGATTGAAATCGGTTCAGATTTAGATATAGCTCCCATATATATCTTTCGCCCGATATGGACTAATATGGTCCTAAAAGCCAGAGTTTTGGCCCAATTTGGTTGAAATTTTGCACAAAGAATAGATTTAGAATTGTAGCTATGCGTGCCAAATTTGGTTGAAATCGATTCAGATTTAGATATAGCTCCCATATATATCTTTCGCCCGATTTACACTCATATGACCACAGAGCCCAATTTTTAACTCCGATTTAGTTGAAATTTTGCATAGGGAGTAGAATTAGCATTGTAGCTATGCGTGCCAAATTTCGTTGAAATCGGTTCAGATTTAGATATAGCTCCCATATATAGCTTTCAGCCGATTTACACTCATATGACCACAGAGGCCAATTTTGTGCTCCGATTTAGTTGAATTTTTGCATAGGAAGTAGAATTAGCATTGTAGCTATCTGTGCCAAATTTGGTTGAAATCGGTTCAGATTTAGATATAACTCCCATATATATGTTTTTCCGATTTCGACAAAAATGGTCAAAATACCAACATTTTCCTTGAAAATCGCCACTGCTGAGTCGAAAAGTTGTAAAAATGACTCTAATTTTCCTAAACTTCTAATACATATATATCGAGCGATAAATCATAAATAAACTTTTGCGAAGTTTCCTTAAAATTGCTTCAGATTTAAATGGTTCCCATATTTATACCCAGCTCCACACTGTGGAACAGGGTATTATAAGTTAGTGCATATGTTTGCAACACCCAGAAGGAGACGAGATAGACACATGGTGTCTTTGACAAAAATGGTCAGGGTGGGCTCTTGAGTCGATATAGCGATGTCCGTCTGTCCGTGAACACATTTTTGTAATCAAAGTCTAGGTCGCAGTTTTAGTCCAATCGACTTCAAATTTGGCACAAGTATGTGTTTTTGCTCAGAATAGATCCCCATTGATTTTGGAAGAAATCGGTTCAGATTTAGATATAGCTCCCATATATATTTCGCCCGATATGGACTTATATGGCCCCAGAAGCCAGAGTTTTACCCTAATTTGCTTAAAATTTTACACAAGAAGAACAATTAGTACTATAGTCAAGTGTGCCAAATTTTATTGAAATCGGTTTAGATTTAGATATAGCTCCCATATATATCTTTCGCCCGATATGGACTAATACGGTCCCAGGAGCCAGAGTTTTACCCCAATTTGGTTGAAATTTTGCACAAGGAGTAGAATTATCATTGTAGCTATGCGTGCCAAATTTGGTTGAAATCGGTTCAGATTTAGATATAGCTCCCATATATAGCTTTCGCCCGATTTACACTCATATGACCACAGAGGCCAATTTTTAACTCCGAGTTAGTTGAAATTTTGCACAGGGAGTAGAATTAGCATTGTTGCTGTGCGTGCCAAATTTGGTTGAAATCGGTTCAGATTTAGATATAGCTCCCATATATAGCTTTCGCCCGATTTACACTCATATGACCACAGAGGCCAATTTTTAACTCCGATTTAGTTGAAATTTTGCACAGGGAGTATAATTAGCATTGTTGCTATGCGTGCCAAATTTGGTTGAAATAGGTTCAGATTTAGATATAGCTCCCATATATATGTTTTTCTGATACCGACAAAAATGGTCAAAATACCAACAGTTTCCGTGTAAAATCGCCACTGCTTAGTCCAAAAGTTGTAAAAATGACTCTAATTTTCCTAAACTTCTAATACATATATATCGAGCGATAAATCATAAATAAACTTTTGCGAAGTTTCCTTAAAATTGCTTCAGATTTAAATGTTTCACATATTTTTTTACTAATATTGTGTTCCACGCTAGTGCATTAGCCGACTTAAATTTTGACTCTATAGATTTGTAGAAGTCTATCAAATTCTGTCCAGATCGAGTGATATTTAAATGTATGTATTTGGGACAAACCTTTATATATAGCCACCACACATTTGACGGATGTGATATGGTATCGAAAATTTACATCTACAAAGTGGTCCAGGGTATAATATAGTCGGCCCCGCCCGACTTTAGACTTTCCTTACTTGTTTTTACTAACATTGTGTTCCACACTGTTAGAAAAATATGTTTTTCATATGTTCCGATATAAACAAAATGTGTTTCGGGCACAATTTTTAAACACAATATATTTAAGTGCAAACATGTAATGTTCCTAAACGAACACTTAATGTTTGGGACACATATGTTAATATGTTAGAACATATTATGTTTGGGGCATGAATGTTTCATAAAAATAATATGTGTGAATGTAAACATATATAAATTTACAAATTTCGAGTAAACATATATATGTTGTAACATTTTATTTAGAGAGCAACAGAGAGAGAGAGAGAGAGAGAGAGTATAGAGAAAGAAATAGAAATGGAAACCGGGAGGGTTGAACGACAGAAATCAACATAACACATCGAGATAATCAAAAGAGAGCAATTTCTGTGAAACCGCTTGTATGCGGAAAACTGTTTTATGATAAGGCCAAAAATTTGATATGCCTAAGTCTACATATTATTTAATTTGAATATTAGAATGACTATTCGCAGTAAAGAGAAAGTTGTAAATGCATTTAAAATAGTGTTAAATGCTAGTAAAAAATTGTTTACTCGTAAATAAATTTATGTGTATTTTATAAAATTATTTATTTATTTATTTATATTTATGCTCCACTCCACGTTCTTCTTTCGTTAGAGTTTTTGAATTCCTTCCAAAATTTCAAACTTTTATATAAAACAGTTTTTTGTTATAAAATTGTTATTTATGCAATAAAAAATAATATTTTATCCAAAAGCTCAGTCCATTTCGTTTATATCAAGCACTGTTTCTGACTGTAAATCTTTAATAACCCACATTTCGAAGTTTCATTATAAAAAATTAATATAGTATAAATATAAATGTGTAAATTAAAAAAAAATTGGTTCGGTCGGAGCAGGGATTGAACCCACGACCCTTTGCATGCAAGTCAGACATGCTAACCACTGCTCCACGTGGCCAACAAATGTATGTTTCTTTTAAATAATGTTATTTTTGCATGGTCTCGTGGGCACTGCAAACTATGCTATATAAATGTAACTTATAACGATAATTGTCTACTGGTGACTGTTACAGCCACGTAGCCCAGTGGTAGTGTGTTGGCTTACAAATTGCATGGTTTCCGGTTCGATTCTCCGTCAAGGCGAAAGGTAAAATTTTAAAAAATTATAAAATTGAATAATTTCTTCAACATTATTTGTATTACAGAAAGAGGTGCCAAGAACTAAAAAATTTCGTGGAAGTGAAAATTATGTGAGGGAATGACCACAATCTTCTTGGGGAGAAAAGTCTTCCAAGCATATAATATTTTTGGGCTCAAAATGCTTCCAAACATATAATATGTTCACATAAAACAAACATATTAATGTTTCGGTAGTATCCAATAATATATGTGCTTCCTGCAAAATATGTTTGGAAAATATGTTAGAGAAGCGATTTTTTTTGAGGGTGCACCCTAGTGCATTAGCCGACTTAAATTTTGAGTCTATAGATTTTGTAGAAGTTTATCAAATTGTGTCCAACACATTTGACGGATGTGATATGGTATCGCAAATTTAGATCTACAAAGTGGTGCAGGGTATACGATAATCGGCCCCGCCCGACTTTAGACTTTCCTTACTTGTTAAAGACTGTAACGTGATTACAACAGACAGACAGCCACACCCTCAAAAAAATCGCTTCTGTAACATATACCTCAAACACATTTTGCTTTAAGCATACATATATATTTATAGGATTGGCCCAATCAAAAAAATTGTTTGTATTGTTCAAACATATTGTGTTTCTCCTTAGGGCATACACTAGTAGAAAAATATTTTAATGAAATTTTCTTTGTGTGGATATATTTTTAAGGCGCCAATTGGTTACTTCCATTATTTTACTTGTATCATACTCTATAGGTCTCTCTTTCTAAACACGTATATGTTTATAAGCTATTTCTAAATTAATATATGTTTGCTTCTAAGCATATTATATTTAAAAACAGTTTATGTCCCAAACAATATATGTTTTAACATATTAACATATATGTCCCAAACATGTTATGCTAGTTTATGAACATTATATACTTGCACTTATTGTGTTAAAAAAATTGAGTTCCAAACATATAATTTTTACACCCAAACATAT
Organism: Haematobia irritans; assembly: GCF_050003625.1. Classification (NCBI taxonomy): domain Eukaryota; kingdom Metazoa; phylum Arthropoda; class Insecta; order Diptera; family Muscidae; genus Haematobia; species Haematobia irritans. The sequence continues at coordinate 129,244,675 of NC_134400.1, forward strand.
GAAAAACAGTCATTTTCGTCCGTGCAGACAGACGGACATGGTTATATCGTCTTAGAATTTCTCCCTGATCAAGAATATATATACTTTATATAGTCGGAAATCGATATTTCGATGTGTTACAAACGGAATGACAAACTTATTATACCCTCGTCACCATTCTATGGTGGTGGGTATAATAATGGGCTTGGACTGAAGCCATTGTTCAAAAAGCCAAGTTCCAAAAAGTGTAGAAGTGCAGAATTTTGGAGAACAAGATTGACACTAAAATGAGATGATGAGATGATTGAGTGTGATGGCTTTGTCAGCCATTTGACGGCCATAATTCGATGCAAAGGCACCAATCTAAACTGATTCTAAAATTGGTATTATTTTCGGCAGTTTTGCTTCTGGACCATACAATTTTAAAAAAAGAAAATACTTTGTTGCATTACATATCACACACCCTTTATACTATTATATTCATTGACTCATTGAATTTTTACTCAATTCAATGGAAAAACTTCATCAGAAAGTGCTAAATCATGTTCATTTTCAATTGAATCAATCAAAATTAATCGGAAAAGTGAGTGAAGCTGTATCAAATAAAAAATTAAATGGAGCCAAAAATTGTTATCTATGCACCTTCATTTCTCATGGTTTCTTCAATACCGTGAACAAAATATTCATCATCGATTTGGTGGTTGGGCAAACATTTTTGATCCCAAATGCTATAAACGGCACCATTGGTACAGCATTCAATTTCGGTAAGTCCATGGGAACATTTGACATATTTCGAATTTGAAAAAGGGTATACGTAAGTACCATTCCAATCCATAGGACACATTATGTAATTTTTATCTGAAAAAAAAACATCTTAATCACAATGAAAGTATACAAAATACATAATCATTTATTTTACCATCGCCTGGATGAACCTCTAAACCATTATATTTGATTTTAAATTGCGATATTCCAATGGGAACTGCTGTGTCAAACGAATGCACATAGTCTTTAATGTCACAAAGTTTTCGTTTGACACTAAACAATTGTCCTTTGCGACAATTTTTAATAAACATTTTACCATCAACACATTTTATGTACTGGACATTGTTAAAAGGATAAGGGAAGACACCGTCAATGTGTGAGGGACAGGATATTTTGTAGTATTGCATTACGTTTGATGTCCAGTCGTCTGAAATGAAATGAAAAGAGAGTTCATTTCAATAAACTACTCAAACACAAAGAAAAAATAGTTTTCCTTTCTTATAAAATATTTTCTTAAAGAATAAAACACGAATCTTTTTGATATATTACCGAGCACAAAAATTTGGAAGTTCTTATTTTTGGAAGTTCGAATTTTTTTAAATATTTGATGCACCCAGAAAAAAGTCACAACTTCTTTAAGTTAAAACAAGTAAGGAAAGTCTAAAGTCGGACGTGGCCGACTATATTATACCCTGCACCACTTTGTAGATCTACATTTTCGATACCATATCACATCCGTCAAATGTGTTGGGAGCTATATATAAAGGTTTGTCCCAAATAACAGGTTGGCTGATAAGTCCCCGGCCTGACACATAGATGGCGTCGCATATTATTTTTATATAGTACCAACTTTCAAATGATTCGTGTAAGTCAATTAGTTTGTGAGATAGAGCGTCTTTTGTGAAACAACTTTTGTTATTGTGAAAAAAATGGAAAAAAGGAATTTCGTGTTTTGATAAAATACTGTTTTCTGAAGGGAAAAATACGGTGGAAGCAAAAACTTTGCTTGATAATGAGTTTCCGGACTCTGCCCCAGGGAAATCAACAATAATTGATTGGTATGTAAAATTCAAGCGTGGTGAAATGAGCACGGAAAACGGTAAACGCCCGAAAGAGGTGGTTACCGACGAAAACATCAAAAAAAATCCACAAAATGATTTTGAATGACCGTAAAATGAAGTTGATCGAGATAGCAGAGACCTTAAAGATATCAAATGAACGTGTTGGTCATATCATTCATCAATATTTGGATATGCGGAAGCTCTGTGCAAAATGGGTGCCGCTGGGTGTTGATGATTCTGAGCGGTGTTTGCAGCTGTTAACTCGTAATACACCCGAGTTTTTCCGTCGATATGTGACAAAGGATGAAAAATGGCTCCATCGCTACACTCCTGAGTCCAATCGACAGTCGGCTGAGTGGACAGCGACCGGTGAACCGTCTCCGAAGCGTGGAAAGACTCAAAAGTCCGCTGGCCTATGTTTTTTGGGATGCGCATTATCGATTATATTGAGAAGGGAAAAACCATCAACAGTGACTATTATATGGCGTTATTGGAGCGTTTGAAGGTCGAAATCGCGGCAAAACGGCCCCATATGAAGAAGAACAAGTATATACGGCCGTAAGTTCGGCCAGGCCGAAGCTTATGTACCCTCCACCATGTATTGCGTAGAAACTTCTACTGAAGACTGTCATCCACAATCGAATTACTTGGGTTGCGGTAACACTTGCCGATGGCAAGGTATCGTAAAACTTCCTAACACCGTAATAAATACCACATAGTCCATACGTGGTATATATTAAACTACAAACGGCCGATTAAATACGTATATAATTAAGTTTAAAGTTTCTATAGAAATAAAATATTGACAACATTTTCTATAGAAGTAAAATTTGGAAAAAATTTTCTATAGAAATAAAATTTGGATAAAATTTTCTATAGAAATAAAATTCTGACAAAATTTTCTATAGAAATAAAATTTTGACAAAATTTTCTATAGAAATAAAATTTTGACAAAATGTTCTATAGAAATAAAATTAAGACAACATTTTCTATAGAAATAAAATTTTGACAAAATTTTCTATAGAAATAACATTTTGACAATGTTTTCTATAAAAATAAAATTTTGGTAGATTATTTTTGGCTCGAGTGGCAACCATGATTATGAACCGATAAGGACCAATTTTTGTGTGATAGACCGATATGGACCAATTTTGGCATGGTTATTAGCGGCCTTATACTAACACCACGTTGCAAATTTCAACCGGATCGGATGAATTTTTCTCCTCTAAGAGGCTCCGGAGATCAAATCTGGAGAACGGTTTATATGCGGGCTATATAAAATTATGGACCGATATGGACCAATTCTTACGTGTTTGTTGGAGACCACATTCTAACACCACGTTCCAAATTTCAACCGGATCGGATGAATTTTGCTCCTCCAAGAGGCTCCGGAGGACAAATCTGGGGATCGATTTATATGGGGGCTATATATAATTATGGACCGTCATAGACCAATTCTTACATGGTTGTTAGAGACCATATACTAACACAACGTACCCAATTTCAACCAGAATCGGATGAATTTTGCTCCTCTAAGAGGCTCCGGAGGTCAAATCTGGGGATCGGCTTATATGGGGGCTATATATAATTATGGACCGATATGGACCAATTTTGGCATAGTTGTTAGAGACCATATACTAATACCACGTACCAAATTTCAGCCGTATCGGATGAAATTTGCTTCTCTTAGATGATCCACAAACCAAATCTGGGAATCGGTTTATATGAGGGCTATACGTAAAAGTGGACCGATATGGATCAATTTTTGCATGGTTGTTAGAGACCATATACGAAAACTACGTACCAAATTTAAACCGGTTCGGATGAATTTTGCTCCTCTAAGAGGCTCCGTAGTTCAAATCTGGGGATCGGTTTATATGGGGGCTATATTTAATTATGGACCGATATGGACCACTCTTTGCATGGGTGTTAGAGACCATATACCTACACCATGTACCAAATTTTAGCCAGATCGGATGAAACATGCTTCTCCATCCATATTCACCATCCGACCTACATCAATAACAACTACTTGTGCCAAGTTTCAAGTCGATAGCTTGTTTCGTTCGGAAGTTAGCGTGATTTCAACAGACGGACGGACGGACGGACATGCTCAGATTGACTCAGAATTTCACCACGACCCAGAATATATATACTTTATGGGGTCTTAGAGCAATATTTCGATGTGTTACAAACGGAATGACAGAGTTAATATACCCCCCATCCTATGGTGGAGGGTATAAAAAAGTGTTTTTCCACCAAGACAACGCACCGTGTCATTGAGAACGATGGCAAAAATTCATGAATTGGGCTTCGAATTGCTTCCCCACCCACCGTATTCTCCAGATCTGTCCCCAAGCGACTTTTTCTTGTTCTCAGACCTCAAAAGGATGCTCGCAGGGAAAAAATTTGACTGCAATGAAGAGGTGATCGCCGAAACTGAGACCGAAGGAGTACTACCAAAATGGTATCAAAAAATTTGAAGGTCGTTATAATCGTTGTATCGCTCTTGAAGAGAACTATGTTGAATAAAAAAACGAATTTTGACAAAAAAAATGTGTTTTTCTTTGTTAGACCGGGGACTTATCAGCCAACCTGCTACATACATTTAAATATCACTCGATCTCGACAGAATTTGATAGACTTCTACAAAATCTATAGACTCAAAATTTAAGTCGGCTAATGCATTAGGGTGGAACACAATGTTAGTAAAAAAATATGGGAAACGTTTAAATCTGAAGCAATTTTAAGGAAACTTCGCAAAAGTTTATTTATGATTTATCGCTCGATATATATGTATTAGAAGTTTAGGAAAATTAGAGTCATTTTTACAACTTTTCGACTAAGCAGTGGCGATTTTACAAGGAAAATGTTGGTATTTTGACCATTTTTGTCGAAATCAGAAAAACATATATATGGGAGCTATATCTAAATCTGAACCGATTTCAACCACATTTGGCACGCATAGTTACAATGCTAATTCTACTCCCTGTGCAAAATTTCAACTAAATCGGAGTAAAAAATTGGCCTCTGTGGTCATATGAGTGTAAATCGGGCGAAAGCTATATATGGGAGCTATATCCAAATCTGAACCGATTTCAACCAAATTTGGCACGCATAGCTACAATGCTAATTCTACTCCCTGTGCAAAATTTCAACTAAATCGGAGCAAAAAATTGGCCTCTGTGGTCATTTGAGTGTAAATCGGGCGAAAGCTATATATGGGAGATATATCCAAATCTTAACCGATTTCAAGCAAATTTGGCACGCATAGTTACAACGCTAATTCTACTCCCTATGCAAAATTTCAACTAAATCGGAGCAAAAAATTGGCCTCTGTGGTCAAATGAGTGTAAATCGGGCGAAAGCTATATATGGGAGCTATATCTAAATCTGAACCGATTTGGCTGATATTTTGCAAGTTTTTCGAGACTCATAAAATATTCGGATGTACGGAATTTGAGGAAGATCGGTTGATATACACGCCAATTATGACCAGATCGGTGAAAAATATATATGGCAGCTATATCTAAATCTGAACCGATTTTTTCCAAAATCAACAGGGATCGTCTTTGAGCCGAAACAGGGCCCTATACCAAATTTTAGGACAATCGGACTAAAACCGCGAGCTGTACTTTGCACACAAAAATACATCAACAGACAGACAGACAGACAGACGGACATCGCTAAATCGACTCAGAATTTAATTCTAAGCCGATCCGTATACTAAAAGGTTGGTCTATGATTACTCCTTCTTGACTTTACATACAAATGCACAAACTTATTATACCCTGTACCACAGTAGTGGTGAAGGGTATAAATATGGGAAACATTTACATCTGAAGCAATTTTAAGGAAACGTCGCAAAATTTTATATATGATTTATCGCTCTATATATATGTATTAGAAGTTTAGGAAAATAAGAGTCATTTTTACAACTTTTCGACTAAGCAGTGGCGATTTTACAAGGAAATTGTTGGTATTTTGACCATTTTTGTCGAAATCAGAAAAACATATATATGGGAGCTATATCTAAATCTGAACCGATTTCAACCAAATTTGGCACGCATAGCTACAATGCTAATTCTACTCCCTGTGCAAAATTTCAATGAAATCGGAGTAAAAGATTGGCCACTGTGGTAATATGAGTGTAAATCGGGCAAACGATATATATGGGAGCTATATCTAAATCTGAACCGATTTCAATAAAAGTTGGCACAGTTGACTATACTACTAATTGTACTCCTAGTGCAAAATGTCAACCATATTGGGGTAAAACTCTGGCTTCTGTGACCGTATTAGTTCATATCGGGCGAAAGATATATATGGGAGCTATATCTAAATCTAAACCGATTTCAATAAAATTTGGTACACTTCACTCTAGTACTAATTGTTCTTGTTGTGCAAAATTTTAAGCAAATTAGGGTAAAACTCTGGCTTGTGGGGCCACATAAGTCCATATCGGGCGAAATATATATATATATATATATATATATATATATATATATATATATATATATATATATATATATATATATATATATATATATATATATATATATATATATATATATATATATATATATGTATGGGAGCTATATCTAAATCTGAACCGATTTCTTCCAAAATCAATAGGGTTCTATTCTGAGCCAAAACACATACTTGTGCCAAATTTGAAGTCGATTGGACTAAAACTGCGACCTAGACTTTGATTACAAAAATGTGTTCACGGACAGACGGACATCGCTATATCGACTCAAGAGCACACCCTGAGCATTTTTGCCAAAGACACCATGTGTCTATCTCGTTTCCTGCTGGGTGTTGCAAACATATGCACTAACTTATAATACCCTGTTCCACAGTGTGGCGCAGGGTATAATGAACTCATTGTGAAGAAAGTTGAACTTCGTATAGCGCCAAAGACATTTTTATTTTTTTGAACGATGTGATTTTCGTTGAAATTAGGTAGAATGCATTCCATATATCAGTTAACATTTTTGTATTTATGCACCACTATACTACAGAATGAAAAAATTTAACTGAATTGAATTCATATATGGATTGATTTTATTGAACTTTTTTCATTCATTGGGACAAATCTTATATATTTGTGGTAAACCTTTTACTTCAAAATTAGAACTGCTTACCTTCGTTTTTAAATACAGTTTTATTTATTTATATAGGCAGTTTTTCTTCAATAAAAGACATGTTTTATTAATATATTAAATATATTTATTAAGAATCAACAGCATCGACTGGCCTTGAAATATTAGTTTATTATTCCACTATTTCCAATTTCCATGTAAAGTTACCAACTGTAAAACGTAATGCTTTTCTTCTTCTTTTTCCTTTCACTTTTAATAAGATGATGCGTAACGATTTTGTCCTCTTTTTACAATTTCAATACCAACAAATATAAAAAATCATAAACCAATTTTTTTCACAAAAGGTTAGCGTCACTGTATGAATGTTACCTGTTAATTGAAAATTCCAAAATGAAGACGAATGTTTCGAAGACACTTTTTTCTGGGTGTATTTATATAACATAGTCTGCGGCGCCCACGAGCCGATGCAAACAAAACATTATTTAACAGAAACATACATTTGTTTGCCACGTGGAGCAATGGTTAGAATGTCCGCCTTGCATGCAAAGGGTCGTGGGTTCAATCCCTGCTCCGACCGAACACCATTTTTATACCCACCACCATAAAATGGTGACGGGGGTATAATAAGTTTGTCATTCCGTTTGTAACACATCGAAATATCGATTTCCGACTATATAAAGTATATATATTCTTGATCATGGAGAAATTCTAAGACGATATAAGCATGTCCGTCTGTCTGTCTGTCTGTTGTAATCACGCTACAGCCTTCAATAATGGCGCTATCGTCCCCAAATTTGGCACAGATTAGTTTTTTGTTTGCAGGCAGGTCAAGTTCGAAGATGGGCTATATCGGTCCAAGTTTTGATATAGTCCCCATATAAACCGACCTCCCGATTTGGGGTCTTGGGCCTATAAAAACCGTAGTTTTTATCAGATTTGCCTGAAATTGGAAATCCAGAGGTATTTTGGGACCATAAAGAGGTGTGTCGAAAATGGTCCGTATCGGTCCTTGTTTTGGTATAGCCCCCATATAGACCGATCTCCCGATTTTGCTTCTTAGGCGTCTAGGAACAGTATTTTCTATCCGATTTGTCTGAAATTGAAAATATAGAGGTATTTTAGGACCATAAGGAGGTGTGTCGAAAATGGTCCGTATCGGTCCATGTTTTGATATAGCCCCCATATAGACCGATCTCCCGATTTTGCTTCTTGGGCGTCTAGAAACTATATTTTCCATCCGATTTACCTCAAATTGCAAATCTAGAGGTATTGTGGGACTATAAAGAGGTGTGTCGAAAATGGTCCGTATCGGTCCATGTTTTGGTATAGCCCCCATATAGACCGATCTCCCGATTTTGCTTCTTGCGCGTCTAGAAACAGTATTTTCTATCCGATTTGTATGAAATTGAAAATCTAGAGGTATTTTGGTCCGTATCGGTCCATGGTTTGATATAGCCCCCATATAAACCAACCTCCCGATTTGGAGTCTTGGGCCTATAAAAACCGTAGTTTTTATCCAATTTAGCTGATATTGGAAATATAGAGGTATTTGCGGACCATAAAATGGTGTGCCGAAAATGGTTCCCATCGGTCCATGTTTTTGTATAGCCCCCATATAGACCGATATCCCGATTTTGCTTCTAGGGCTTCTAGAAACTATATTTACAATACGATTTGCCTGAAATTGGAAATCTAGAGCTATTTGAGGACCATAAAAAGGTGTGCCGAAAATGGTGCTCATCGGTCCATGTTTTGATATAGTCCCCATAGAGACTGATCTCCCGATTTTGCTTCTTAGGCTTCTAGAAACTATATTTACCATCCGCTTTGCCTGAAATTCTTGAGCTTCTATAAACTGTATTTATTACCCGATTTGCCTGAAATTCGAAATCTAGAGGTATTTTTAGACCACAAATAAGTGTGCCGAAATTGAGGTATATCGGTCCATTTTTTGGTATAACCCCAATATAGACTGATCTCTCGATTTTTACTTCTTGGGCGTCTAGAGACTATGTTTTCTAGCCGATTTGTTTGAAATTCTGGAGGTATTTTACGATCACAAATATGTGAGCAGCAAATGGTACCTATCGGTCCATGTTTTCGTATAGCCCCCATATACACCGATCTCCCGGCTTTATTTCTTGGGCTTCTAGAATCCGTAGTTTTTTCCCAATTTGGTTGAAATTGGAAATCTATAATAAAATTTAGACAAACGAAATTTCCTTTTCTTATAAAGTATTTTCGATTATTCAACTCTAAAATTCTCTAATATAGCAGGCGCACTGATCATGAAAATTGCTTCAAACTGAAAGTAAAATTTCCAGATTTTACTCATCGTATTTATTTAAATAATCGCAGAAAAAATCTACAGATTTAAGATTTCAAATCAAGGCGTAATTTAATCATATACACGATATGTTTATAATTTCTCTAAAACTCAAACAAAATTGGTTCTCATAAATCTAGAATCTTATCTGGTCTTCATAGGTAGAATCTTTAAAGTTTGTCTTCGGGAGCTGACTGCCTTGGGAGAAGATTTCTCATCAAACCCCCTACAATTCTATATATTATCAAGTAACCCACTACGACGAAGAGTTTTCAAAGTAAACTATCATATTTGATTGATGTGGTGGGTATTTAAAATTCGGCCCGGCCGAATTTACTGCTGTATATACTTGTTTTTTTTAATTTACACATTTATATTTATACTATACAAAATTTTTATAATGAAACTTCGAAATGTGGGTTAGCAAAGATTTACAGTCAGAAAAGAACAGTGCTTGATATAAACGAAATGTACTGAGCTTTTGGATAGAATATTATTTTTGTATTGCAAAAATAACAATTTTGTAACAAAAAACTATGTATGGTATAAAAGTTTGAAATTTTGGAAGGAATTCAAAAACTCTAACAAAAGAAGAGCGTGTACACCCTCACAAAAAATCGCTTCTGTAACATATACTCCCAAACATATTTTCCTTCAAGCATATACATTTTTGGGTATTGCCCAAACATTTATATGTTTGATCTCTACCAATATATAATATGTTTGAAAGCATATTGGTCTAAACAATATATGTTTGGGTAGTCTAAGTTCCAAACATTTTGTATTTTTGCATCCAAATTCAATAATGTTGTCTACCAAAAAACAATATGTTATTATGTGAACATATAATATGTTTGGAAGCATTTTGCACCCAAAAATATTATATGCTTAAAAAAAATTCTCCCAAACAATATTGTGCTCAAAATTTTATTTATTTATTTATATATTTACAATCATAATGAATTATGAAAATAAACAGGTAATATAGGTGCTAACAACATAGGTTTTCGACCTGAATGCTCAAAATTTTGTTTCTGCCCAATTGTATATTCCCCCACATCTTTCTCACTTCCACGAGATTTTTTAGTTCTTAGCACCTTTTTCTGTAATACAAACATTGTAGAAGAAATTATTCAATTGTATGATTTTTTTATTTTAATTTTACCTTTTGCCGGACGGGGATTCGAACAGCGGACCACACAGTTTGTAAGGATCAAAGAAGTAGCTGATCAATTGCCCAAGGAAAAATAAAATGTTAGTTTTGTAATAACAATCAACAACCACCAACTTAATTCAATATCGCTCCCTGTTAAATAGCGCTCCAAGCTACTAAACACATATATGTTTATAGGCTATTTCTAAATTAATATATGTTTGCATCCAAGCATATTATATTTAAAAACATTTTATGTCCCAAACATAATATGTTCTAACATATTAACATATATGTCCCAAACAAGTTATGCTAGTTTATGAACATTATATGCTTGCACTCAAAAATATTGTGTTTAAAAATTTGTGTTTCAAACATATAATGTTTATAGCCAAACATATGGAAAACAGTCTTTTTCATCCGTGTAGTCGAGTATAAACATACATAAATAATTTTATAACATAAACAAAAATTTATTTAGGCGTGAACACTTTTTTACTAGCATTTAACACCATTTTAAATGCATTTAAAACTTATCGTATTTTTTACTTAATCTCATTTTTACCTTTAAGGCCGAGATTAAGTTGGCATTATCGCTCTTATTAATAAAGAGGAACTAAACTTTGATTTTATACATTTTACTGTTTAATTTTTCACTGTTTCCTCCTTTTTTCATTTTACTGTCCCAAATCTAAAAAGAGTATAGTGCCCTTTCGTTATTTTTATGAAGATCCCTTTGTAATTTTTGTATATTTTCAATCGTTTTTTTTTTAATTTCCTTTGCCTGAATATTCGAACGTGCGAACCAAGAAAAAATTGTGCCCATAATTGTGCACATACATAAAATACTGCTCTCAAGGCGAAAACACATGCTGTTTTTATACCCTTCACCATAGGATGGGGGGTATATTAACTTTGTCATTCCGTTTGTAACAAATCAAAATATTGCTCTAAGACCCCATAAAGTATATATATTCTGGGTCGTGGTGAAATTCTGAGTCGATCTGAGCATGTCCGTCCGTCTGTTGAAATCACGCTAACTTCCGAACGAAACAAGCTATCGACTTGAAACTTGGCACAAGTAGTTGTTATTTGTGTAGGTCGGATGGTATTGCAAATGGGCCATATCGGTCCACTTTTACGTATAGCCCCCATATAAACGGACCCCCAAATTTGGATTTCGAGGCCTCTAAGAGAAGCAAATTTCATCCTATCCGGATGAAATATACTAACACCATGTACCGAAATTTGGTACATGGTGTTAGTATATGGTCTCTAACAACCACGCAAAAATTGGTTCACATCGGTCCATAATTATATATAGCCCCCATATAAATCAATCCCCCGATTTGGCTTTCAGAACCTCTAAGAGAAACAAATTTCATCCGATCCGGCTGAAATTTGGTGCATGATGTTAGTATATGATCTCTAATGACCATGCAAAAATTGGTCCATATCGGTATATAATTATATATAGCCCCCATATAAACCGATCCCCCGATTTGGCTGCAGAGCCTCTAAGAGAACCAAATTTCATCCGATCCGGCTGAAATTTTGGTGCATGATGTTAGTATATGGTCTCTAATGACCACGCAAAAATTGGTCCATATCGGTCCATATAAACCGATCACCAGATTTAACCTCCGGAGCCTCTTGGAAGACCAAAATTCATCTGATTCAGTTGAAAATTGGTACGTGATGTTAACCCTTCTGTGCGTGATGTGGTCCCGCTGGACTTTTTTGATTTTTATTCCTACATAACTTTATCTTTTGCATGATTTGCAGCGTGATGGTTTATGACTTCTTGTATTAAAGTGTTTTAAGTTGAAAACTGTAAATTTTTATGTGATTGAATCATTAAATTGGTTTTTATAGGTATTTTAAAAAGTTTAGTGCGATTCTGCGTGATGAGGTCCATTGGGACCTACCACTAATTGCATTAGTGGTTTTAGCGCAGTTTAACAAGTTGCATAAAGATAATGCGATTTTTGTATTTGGAACAATTAATAACAACAACATCCTTTCAGAAAATACCGTTATTTAGAAGAACTTGTCATTTTTGAAGTTTCCATTGGTTTCATTGCTTCATAGTACATAGTTTCATGTGTTCCGAGGATAGTGGATATATATAGCGAAACTATAAGTGGAAAAAAAGTTATTTGAACTTCATAGAAATCATGGTCGATCTAAGTTTTTATATTTCTATGCATATTCCAGACCCATAGGCTCCTGGAATTTGGCAAAATGTTCCTCAATTTTGACCAAGTTTGAAGCAACTATTGCACATAATACAGCGAACAAAACGAACGTCACTACAAAAAATCGGTTTGTTTTTCCTTCAAACATCCAGTTTGTTCAGAACATTCAACTTCTAAAACAATATATTGTTGCTTTGTACGTATAAGGATACTTATAGGTACCCGCCTGTGACAAACATCAGGGCCTCTAGAATACTAATCAAAAATTTAACCATTATCTGTATTCTATTAAAAATAAAAAAAAAACTCTTTATTTACAAACAAATATCTATATATGCAATTTGTGAGTCGTAGAAGACTCCACCCATAGTAAATAATCGAAAAATATCGTAGGGATAACCTCGTTTTTTATTATAGGTCCCACGGGACCTTATCACGCTGGTATCGCATCCGGTGTTATCACATACACAAGGGTTAATATATGGCCTCAAACACCCATGCAAAAATTGGTCGATATCGGTCCATAATTATATATAGGTTCAATATAAACCGATCCCCAGATTTGACCTCCGGAGCACCTTGGAAGAGCAAAATTCTTCCCATTCGGTTGAAATTTGGTACGTGATGTTCGTATATGGTATCTAACAACCATGCAGGAATTGGTTCCTATCAGTCCATAATTATATATAGCTCCCATATAAACCGATCACCAGATTTGACCTCCGGTGCCTTTTGGAGAAGCAAAATTCATCCGATCTGGTTGAAATTTGGTACGTGGTGGTAGTATATGATATTTAACAACCATGCCAAAAGTGGTCCATATCAGTCCATAATCATTTATAGCCCCCATATAAACCGAGATTTGGTTTTGGAGCCTCTTGGATTAGCAAATTTCATCCGAGTGAGTTGAAATTTGTGGATGACAGTCTTTCGTAGAAGTTTCTACGCAATCCATGGTGGAGGGTACATAAGATTCGGCCTGGCCGAATTTACGGCCGTATATACTTGTTTTTTTTTTTCAAATTGTTCCGAATGTCTATTCTCTTTACTCCGAATACTCATTTTAATATTCACATTAAATAATATTTAGACTTAAGCATATCAAAAATTTGGCCTTATCAAAAAACAGTTTTCCGAAACAACAAATAAGCGGTTTCACAGAAATTGCTCTCTTTTCATTCTTTCGCTATGTTATGTTGATATCTTTCGTCAACCCTCACGGTTTCCATCTATATTTCTTTCTCTATACTCTCTCCCTCTCTCTCTCTCTGTCGCTCTCTGAATAAAATATCACAACATAAATATGTTTACTCGAAATTTGTAAATTTATATATGTTTACATTCACATGTATTATTTTTATGAAACATTCATGCCCCAAGCATAATATATTCTAACATATTAACATATGTGTCCCAAACATTTAGTGCTAGTTTAGGAACATTACATGTTTGCACTTAAATATACTGTGTTTAAAAATTATGCGCGAAACACATTTTGTTTATATCGGAACATATGAAAAACATATTTCTCTAACAGTGTAGGTTTTCAAATCCTGGGAGGGGGCTAAACATTTTCTGTTGGGGTCTAAGCCCTCCCCCCCAGAGGCCTTTCTACGCTTATGATCGTAGCCTTTCGACTCTTATGGGCGAATTCGTTATTAAATCTTACCTGATAATGGTTCCAAAGAATGGTTTTCCTCTTCCCGATTGCACTGGACATTGTATTTGTGATCACAAATAACACCATTAAAATCTGTTCCATCAGCACATTCCATTTGGAATATTTGATAATTTGAGCATATTAAAAATTTTGAACACTCAAAAGGATGAGGATATGTACCAGAAATCATGGAATGACAAAACGTTTCCAAGTTGAAAGATGTTGCATTATGAGAAATTATATCCGAATTGTTTGCGGAATCCACGGATACACCCAAATATTTAGATGATAGCATAGTTTTGTCATCAATTGGAATTTCCGGAACTATAATGTGGGGATATTGAAAAAAGACAGGCTGCTTACTTACAGATTGAGGTTGACCATACGGAGGTCCCTGAGTGGGGATTGGATTGTTAATGTCATTTTCATCCTTATCTGCTGGTCTTCCATATGGATCATCATAACATTTCTTAGGGATATTATCATCATAATTCAAAGGTCCTCCAGATGAATGTCCACGGTGATGAAGATTTTTATTGTGATTATCCATGGGCATTTGATCTTCAAATTGATTGATTTGAACCGTTCCCTCACTATATAATGATCTTAGCGTGGTTTGATCTCCATAAGTGTTGATATTTCCATTTTGATTGTAACTCCATGGAATTTGGTGTTCCAATGGCATTTGATGTGGGTCTTCAAATTGGTTAAGTGGCACAAGCTCCTTACTGTATTGATCACCAAAATGATTGATATTTCCATTTTGATTGTAACTCCATGGAATTTGATATGAATCCTCAAATTCGTTAGATTGCCCATATGGGTGATATGGTCTTAGATGTTGATCTCCATACCTATGGGTGTTTCCATTTTGATTATAATCCCATTCTATTTGATTTTGATCTTCATATTGTTGGGAAAAAGAATTTTCATCATAATTTCCATATGGGTTTGGATTGATATCGGGGTGATAATTTTGTGGACTTTCGTATGGATCGTTATTAACATCGCCATAATTATCCATAGGCCTTTGATATGGCTCCTGATATTGATTTTGGTTCTTATATTCATCTATATCTAAAGTCCTTTGAGTTAGATTATTGGTTTCACTATTATTCAAGGGACTTTGGGATGATGTGTCATTGAGACCTCCATTGTCTTGACGATAAGGAACTTTATCTTCATCATGAAATTGTGGATTTTTATAAATATCTTTCTGGTCTTCATATATAGCATGGGATGAATCTATTGGCCTCTGAGAGAAATTTTCATATGGATTTCGATTATCAACCAAATTCTTTGGCTTAAATGTTTCTCTGTGTTGTAGCGGTCCATTTTGATGAATATATTCCTCTTGGACATATGGAGTGAAAGATAAATCCCTTGACCTCTGATAGTCATCATTATAGGCATCGTGTAGCCTGTCATTATTATGAATATTCTCCCGGTCTCCATATGAAGTTAAAGATAAATCCATTGGCTTCTGATAGCTATCTTCATCATATTGATGCATTCCTTGTCCATTGGTATACATGTCATAACCTTTGTCGATAGTTAACGATTGATCCTGATGTTGTTCAATTCCATCTTGATATTGAGATTGCTCCCTATAAACCAAATTACCATCAACCTCCGCTTGGGAATATTGATATTGTTGTTGTTGTACCCCAGGATCTTCATCATATGAAGCGATTCTCTTTTGAGGAGTTTCTTGATTGTGTCTTAATGAAACCCCAACCTTATTTGCTAACCATGACTGATATACGCTACTGTAACTAGCACCAGAAGTATCATAGAAATTCGGTATTTGATATCCATAATACATTTGTTGTTGCATTTGGAAACCATTTGAGTTCTGTTGTCTTTGTCCTTGACTGTAGGCGTAGCCTTGATTGGCTAGGAAAGCATTAGCCTAACAAGAAAACACAAAAATAAAATATTAGCAATTATATATCGAAAGGAAAGTAATTATTATGGTGTTGAAAAACGGTATTGGTTTTATTTACGGTTTATTATATTGTTTACAAGCCACCAAAACAGTTTGCATCTGAGTTAATTTAAACAAGTATATACGGCCGTAACTTCGGCCAGGCCGAATCTTATGTACCCTCCACCATGGATTGCGTAGAAACTTCTACGAAAGACTGTCATCCACAAATTTCAACTCACTCGGATGAAATTTGCTGCTCCAAGAGGCTCAAAAACCAAATCTCGGGATCGGTTTATATGGGGGCTATATATGATTATGGACTGATATGGACCACTTTTGGCATGGTTGTTAAATATCATATACTACCACCATGTACCAAATTTCAACCAGATCGGATGAATTTTGCTTCTCTAAAAGGCACCGGAGGTCAAATCTGGGGATCAGTTTATATGGGGGATATATATAATTATGGACTGATATGAACCAATTCCTGCATGGTTGTTGGATAACATATACTAGGTTAGGTTAGGTTAGGTGGCAGCCCGATGTATCAGGCTCACTTAGACTATTCAGTCCATTGTGATACCACATTGGTGAACTTCTCTCTTACCACTGAGTGCTGCCCGATTCCATGTTAAGCTCAATGGCAAGGGATCTCCTTTTTATAGCCGAGTCCGAACGGCGTTCCAAATTGCGCTGAAACCACTTAGAGAAGCTCTTAAAACCCTCAGAAATGTCACCAGCATTACTGAGGTGGGATAATCCACCGCTGAAAAACTTTTTGGTGTTCGGTCGAAGCAGGAATCGAACCCACGACCTTGTGTATGCAAGGCGGGCATGCTAACCATTGCACCACGGTGGCTCCCATAACATATACTAACATCACGTACCAACTTTCAACCGAATCGGATGAGTTTTGCTCTTCCAAGGGGCTCCGGAGGTCAAATCTGGGGATCGGTTTATATAGGGGATATATATAATTATGGACCGATTTCGACCAATTTTTGCATGGGTTTTTGAGGCCATATATTAACACCACGTACCAAATTTCAAGTGAATCAGATCAATTTTGTTCTTCCAAGAAGCTCCGGAGGTCAAATCTGGTGATCGGTTTATATGGGGGCTATATAATTATGGGCCGATGTGGGCCATTTATTGCATGGTCATTAGAGACCATATACTAACACCATGTACCAAATTTCAACCGGATCGGATTAAATTTGCTTCTCTTAGAGTCCCCGCAAGCCAAATTTGGGGGTCCGTTTATATGGGGGCTATACGTAAAAGTGGACCGATATCGTCCATTTGCAATACCATTCGACCTACATCAATAACAACAACTTGTACCAAGTTTCAAGTCGATAGCTTGTTTCGTTCGGAAGTTAGCGTGATTTCAACAGACGGACGGACATGCTCAGATCGATGCTCACACGGATGAAAAAGACTGTTTTTCATATGTTTGGCTATAAACATTATATGTTTGGAACACAAATTTTTAAACACAATATTTTTGAGTGCAAGCATATAATGTTCATAAACTAGCATAACATGTTTGGGACATATATGTTAATATGCTAGAACATATTATGTTTGGGACATAAAATTTTTGTAAATATAATATGCTTGGATGCAAACATATATTAATTTAGAAATAGCCTATAAACATATATGTGTTTAGTAGCTTGGAGCGCTATTTAACAGGGAGCGATATTGAATTAAGTTGGTGGTTGTTGCTTGTTATTACAAAATTAACATTTTATTTTTCCTTGGGCAATTGATCAGCTACTTCTTTGATCCTTACAAACTGTGTGGTCCGCTGTTCGAATCCCCGTCCGGCAAAAGGTAAAATTAAAATAAAAAAAATCATACAATTGAATAATTTCTTCTACAATGTTTGTATTACAGAAAAAGGTGCTAAGAACTAAAAAATCTCGTGGAAGTGAGAAAGATGTGGGGGAATATACAATTGGGCAGAAACAAAATTTTGAGCATTCAGGTCGAAAACCTATGTTGTCAGCACCTATATTACCTGTTTATTTTCATAATTCATTATGATTTAAATATATAAATAAATAAATAAAATTTTGAGAATTTTTTTTATGCATATAATAATTTTGGGTGCAAAATGCTTCCAAACATATTATATGTTCATATAATAACATATTGTTGTTTTGGAAGACAACATTATTGAATTTGGATGCAAAAATACAAAATGTTTGGAACTTAGACTACCCAAACATATATTGTTTAGACCAATATGCTTTCAAACATATTATATATTGGAAGAGATCAAACATATAAATGTTTGGGCAATACCCAAAAATGTATATGCTTGAAGCAAAATATGTTTGGGAGTATATGTTACAGAAGCGATTTTTTGTGAGCGTGCAGGATTTCACCACGACCCAGAATATACATACTTTATGGGGTCTTATAGCAATATTTCGATAAATTTCAGCCGGATCGGATGAAATTTGCTTCTATTAGACAAATCGCAAGCCAAATTTGGGGGTCCGTTTATATGGGGGCTATACGTAAAAGTGGACCGATATGGACCAATTTTTGCATGGTTATTAGAGACCATATGCTAACACCATGTACCAAATTTCAGCCGGATCGGATGAAATTTGCTTCTCTTAGAGGCTCCGCAAGCCAAATTTGGGGGTCCGTTTATATGGGGGCTATACGTAAAAGTGGACCGATATGACCCATTTGCAATACCATCCGACCTACATCAATAACAACTACTTGTGCCAAGTTTCAAGTCGATAGCTTGTTTCGTTCGGAAGTTAGCGTGATTTCAACAGACGGACGGACGGACGGACGGACATGCTCAGCTCGACTCAGAATTTCACCACGACCCAGAATATATATACTTTAGAGCAATATTTCGATGTGTTACAAACGGAATGACAAAGTTAATATACCCCCATCCTATGGTGGAGGGTATAAACATATTTATCAATTTAGTTTAGCCATTTTATTTCCATTAAGTTAAATTTTTGTGTGAAATAGTAAAATTTACTAGTTTCAGTAGAAAAAAATCCTAAATTGAAAGCAGTTAGGAATAGTTCATTAACTAGAATAAGACATGGAATTTTACTAATACTGTTTTCTTCGCTGGGTATAAGAATTTACTACTGAACAAGAAAATTTTATTCACTGATAACAAAGCATTCGTAAAAATAAACAAAAACCGAACTACAAGCTAGTTTTCTCAAATTTACTAAAATTTCTTATAAAATGATAATTCTGACTTCCTTTATTATAGAAAGCTTATCATACATTCGAATAACACTTGGCATAGAAAAATATTTTAGTTCATTCGTACTAAGAAGTATTCAATCCTTTCAAAACTTAAGGAAACACACTTGTTAGAATATAGGAAATTTTCCTATATTTCTTTTATCTACCTGTAATCGATACCTGTCATCGATGTAATCGATATGTTTGCGCGTGGGTTGTTTTCTTAGTTGGAATCGCGTTGTTATGGTATACGTAGAGATTGTTCAAAAATAATATAGTAAAATCATATAATAAATAACAAATCAAATATATAAAATACTAGCGTAACCCGGCCCGCTTCGCTGCGCATTCCGAAGCATATTTGTAGGAACAATTTGCGTTAACTTAGTCAACCATATCCTTCGTGCTGAAAACAAATTCGAAAATACGGAGGATATTCATATGTAAAACGGTTCGTCTTAATAAATGTCTGGGGGAGGGTGTACCCTTTCCTCCAAATTTTTTAAATAATGTTCTGTATTCAAGTAGTTGGATAATCTTCTATATTTCTTGAGAATTTTAAGTGTGGTTTGTCAAGGAAAGGTATCCTTCTCCTCAAAATTAAGCACTATATTATAATAACATACAATAAAATATTGTTTCCCATCCAATAAATCGGAAAAAGCAAAAGTAGTAAAAAAGTTTACCACATTAACCCTCTATGTTGGCTGCCAATTTCATGTAAATTTAAGTTCGTTACTAAAAAGAAGTCTGGCAGAAGCCTGTGCAAAAATCATAAAATTATGTACCGAGTTCCCATTTATGGACAACCCTCTACTTTCAATTTAAGAAAAAAAAAACGGACAAAAGGGAACCCTCTCCCCACCTTCACTCCACACCGACCTGATATCGGAATTATAAGCCTAAAGGGGCGGCCTCTCTTCCGTCCAAATATCACAAAGTCAGGTATCAACTATTAATATCGTAACCTCTCCCCAGTCCTCTGTAAATTTCAAGTAACTCGGTAAAGTTTAATTGTTTCTCTGTATGTACTTAAGAGAAGCCGATGTCTCCCTATGCCCCTTTGTTTTTATTAAAAAATCGGAACCTGATATAAATTTCGTAACCTCGCCCATTTTTTCCGTAAAATTTCAGTCGCGGGAATTTAGTTTTGTTTTCACTGTACTTTAAAAAAAAAGTCGGGCAAAGGGGCTGTTCCCAACCCTCCCCCCCACCCAAATATCGAAAAGTAATGTAGAGGATTTTTGTCTATATGCCAACCCCAACATTCAATGAAAATTTCAAGCAAATCGCATAATTTTGTTCAAAGTTTCAAAAAGTAGGGCAAGGGGGAGGTCCCTCTCCCCGTCGACATATGAAATCATCAGGTATCCGATATTAATTAAATAACCTCACTGCATGTTCTCTGTAAATCTCAGATAATTTAGAGAATTTTAGTTTTTTCACTGTACTTTAAAAAATGTCGAACAAAGGGAGGTCCCCCTCCGCCACCAAATATCGAAATATAAAGTAGCGGATCTTTGTCTAGATGCCAACCCCAACCTTCAATGAAAATTTCAAGCAAATCGGTCAACTTTGGTCCAAATTTCAAAAAGTCCGACAAAGGGGAGGTCCCCTCCGCGACCAGGTGTCAAAAAATGAGGTACCCTATTTTCACCACATGAACGCCCCCTACGATCTCTGAAAGTTTCAAGTAAATCGGTTCAGCCGTTTCGTAGCCAACTCGGACCATACAAACAAACAAAAAGTCGCTTAAGGGGAGGTACCCCCTCCCGATCAAATTTCGGAAAAAAAAATTGCGAATCTTTGTCTAGGGATCACCCCCTACTATCCCTGAAAACTTCGTGCAAATCGGTCAAGTTTGGTTTAATTTTCAAAAAGTCGGACAAAGGGGAGGTTCCTCTCCGCGACCATATGTCAAAAAATGAGGTACCCTATTTTCAGCACATGAGTGCCCCCCACGATCTCTGAAAGTTTCAAGTAAATCGGTTCAGCCGTTTTCGCGCCAACCCGGAACATACAAATAAACAAACAAACAAATAAACAAACATAATTTGAATTTTATATATATAGATTTGTTATATTAAATTAGTGAGAACAATTTTCGTTTTTTTAAAATTATTAAGCATAAATAACAAACAATAAGTCTATCAATGTTCATGATGGTGTACAAAGAAAGAAAACACCAACAGAATAACAACCCCTTCATTCATTAGGTAACATTCAGGACGCTAACCTTTTGTGAAAAAATTGGTTTATGACATTTTATATTTGTACACTCTTAGAAAAATATGTTTTTCATATGTTCCGATATAAACAAAATGTGTTTCGGGCACAATTTTAAAACACAATATATTTAAGTGCAAACATGTAATGTTCCTAAACTAGCACTAAATGTTTGGGACACATATGTTAATATGTTAGAATATATTATGCTTGGGACATGAATGTTTCATAAAAATCATATGTGTGAATGCAAACATGTATAAATTTACAAATTTCGACTAAACACACATATGTTGTGATATTTTATTCAAAGCGACAGAGAGAGTATAGAGAAAGAAATAGAGATGGAAACCGGGAGAGTTGACAAAAGATATCAACATAACACAGCGAAAAAATCAAAAGAGAACAATTTCTGTGAAACCGCTTGTATGTTGTTTCGGAAAACTGTTTTATGATAAGGCCAAAAATTTGATATGCTTAAGTCTAAATATTATTTAATTTGAATAAAGAGAATGGACATTCGGAACCAAGAGAATAGACATTTGAAAAACAAACAGCATATGTTTTCGCCTTGAGAGCAGCATTTTATGTTATGTATGTGTGGACTTGTGTTTTGTTTATCATTTTGGCATTATGGGCACAATTTTTTTCTTGGTTCGTTAAAAGAAATCAGGGGTCTTCATAAAAATAACAAAAGGGCACTATACTCTTTTTAGAGTTGGGACAGTAAAATGAAATAAGGAGGAAATAGTGAAAAATTACACAGTAAAATGTATAAAAACAAAGTTTAGTTCCTCTTTATTAATAGGTAGTCCACGAGGAGTTGACGGACACCTTCAAATATAAAAGCGGGCATTTAGTTCGAGTTTTGCAGCTAAAACAATTTAAAAAGTTTATTTTCTTTAAAATGAATTATTAAAGAATAAAAGGCATTTTAGAGCGATGGTATTAAATGCTAGTAAAAAACTGTTCACGCCTAAATAAATTTATGTTTATATTATAAAATTATTTATGTATGTTTATACTCGACTCCACGTTCTTCTTTTGTTAGAGTTTTTGAAATCCTTCCAAATTTTAAAGTTTTGTACCAAAAACAGTTTTTTGTTACAAAATTGTTATTTTTGCAATAAAAAATAATATTTTATCCAAAAATCAGTCAATTTCGTTTATATCAAGCACTGTTACTGACTATAAATCTTTAATAACCCACATTTCCATGTTTCATTATAAAAATGTAATATAGTATAAATATAAATGTGTAAATTAAAAAAAAAGTGTTCGGTCGGAGCAGGGATTGAACCCACGACCCTTTGCATGCAAGGCAGACATGTTAACCACTGCTCCACGTGACAAACAAATGTATGTTTCTGTTAAATAATGTTATGTTTGCATGGGCTCGTGGGCGCTGCAAACTATGCTATATAAATATAAAGTATAACGATAATTATCTGCTGGTGACTATAACAGCTACGTAGCCCAATGGATAGTGTGTTGGCTTACAAACTGTATGGTCCTCGGTTCGATTATCCGTGCAGGCGAAAGGTTAGGTTAGGTGGCAGCCCGATGTATCAGGCTCACTTAGACTATTCAGTCCATTGTGATACCACAGTGGTGAACTTCTCTCTTATCACTGAGTGCTGCCCTATTCCATGTTAAGCTCAATGACAAGGGACCTCCTTTTTATAGCCGAGTCCGAACGGCTTTCCACATTGCAGTGAAACCACTTAGAGAAGCTTTGAAACCCTCAGAAATGTCACCAGCATTACAGAGGTGGGTAATCCACCGCTGAAAAACTTTTGGTGTTCGGTCGAAGCAGGAATCGAACCCACGACCTTATGTATGCAAGGCGGGCATGCTAACCATTGCACCACGGTGGCTCCCGAAAGGTAAATTTTATAAAAGTGAATAATTTCTTCAACATCATTTGTATTACAGAAGAAGGTGCCAAGAACTAAAATATTTCGTGGAAGTGAAAATTAAGAGTATGTTAAGCAATGAGCACAATCGTCTTTGGAAAAAATTCTTCCAAGCATATAATATTTTTGGGCTCAAAATGCTTCCAAACATATAATATGTTCACATAAAGCAAACATATTAATGTTTCGGCAGTATCCAATGATATATGTGCTTCCTGCAAAATATGTTTGGAACATATGTTAAAGAAGCGATTTTTTTTGAGGGTGTAGGCATTGAAATTGTAAAAGAAGGACAAAATCGTTAGGCAGCAACTTATTAAATGTGAAAGGTACAAGAAGAAGAAAAAAATTACGGTTTACAGTTGATAACATTACATGGAAATTGGAAATAATAATAAACTAATATTTCGATGCTGTCGATTCTTAATAAATATATCTATATATATAAAATTCAAATTATGTTTGTTTATTTGTTTGTTTGTTTGTTTGTTTATTTGTATGTTCCGGGTTGGCGCGAAAACTGCTGAACCGATTTACTTGAAACTTTCAGAGATCGTGGGGGGCACTCATGTGCTGAAAATAGGGTACCTCATTTTTTGACATATGGTCGCGGAGAGGAACCTCCCCTTTGTCCGACTTTTTGAAAATTAAACCAAACTTGACCGATTTGCACGAAGTTTTCAGGGATAGTAGGGTGTGATCCCTAGACAAAGATTCGCAATTTTTTTTTCCGAAATTTGATCGGGAGGGGGTACCTCCCCTTAAGCGACTTTTTGTTTGTTTGTATGGTCCGAGTTGGCTACGAAACGGCTGAACCGATTTACTTGAAACTTTCAGAGATCGTAGGGGGCGTTCATGTGGTGAAAATAGGGTACCTCATTTTTTGACACCTGGTCGCGGAGGGGACCTCCCCTTTGTCGGACTTTTTGAAATTTGGACCAAAGTTGACCGATTTGCTTGAAATTTTCATTGAAGGTTGGGGTTGGCATCTAGACAAAGATCCGCTACTTTATATTTCGATATTTGGTGGCGGAGGGGGACCTCCCTTTGTTCGACATTTTTTAAAGTACAGTGAAAAAACTAAAATTCTCTAAATTATCTGAGATTTACAGAGAACATGCAGTGAGGTTATTTAATTAATATCGGATACCTGATGATTTCATATGTCGACGGGGAGAGGGACCTCCCCCTTGCCCTACTTTTTGAAACTTTGAACAAAATTATGCGATTTGCTTGAAATTTTCATTGAATGTTGGGGTTGGCATATAGACAAAAATCCTCTACATTACTTTTCGATATTTGGGTGGGGGGGAGGGTTGGGAACAGCCCCTTTGCCCGACTTTTTTTTTAAAGTACAGTGAAAACAAAACTAAATTCCCGCGACTGAAATTTTACGGAAAAAATGGGCGAGGTTACGAAATTTATATCAGGTTCCGATTTTTTAATAAAAACAAAGGGGCATAGGGAGACATCGGCTTCTCTTAAGTACATACAGAGAAACAATTAAACTTTACCGAGTTACTTGAAATTTACAGAGGACTGGGGAGAGGTTACGATATTAATAGTTGATACCTGACTTTGTGATATTTGGACGGAAGAGAGGCCGCCCCTTTAGGCTTATAATTCCGATATCAGGTCGGTGTGGAGTGAAGGTGGGGAGAGGGTTCCCTTTTGTCCGTTTTTTTTTCTTAAATTGAAAGTAGAGGGTTGTCCATAAATGGGAACTCGGTACATAATTTTATGATTTTTGCACAGGCTTCTGCCAGACTTCTTTTTAGTAACGAACTTAAATTTACATGAAATTGGCAGCCAACATAGAGGGTTAATGTGGTAAACTTTTTTACTACTTTTGCTTTTTCCGATTTATTGGATGGGAAACAATATTTTATTGTATGTTATTATAATATAGTGCTTAATTTTGAGGAGAAGGATACCTTTCCTTGACAAACCACACTTAAAATTCTCAAGAAATATAGAAGATTATCCAACTACTTGAATACAGAACATTATTTAAAAAATTTGGAGGAAAGGGTACACCCTCCCCCAGACATTTATTAAGACGAACCGTTTTACATATGAATATCCTCCGTATTTTCGAATTTGTTTTCAGCACGAAGGATATGGTTGACTAAGTTAACGCAAATTGTTCCTACAAATATGCTTCGGAATGCGCAGCGAAGCGGGCCGGGTTACGCTAGTTTAATATATTAATAAAACGTGTCTTTTATTGAAGAAAAAGTTGCCTATATAAATAAATAAAATTGTATTTAAAAACGAAGATAAGCAGTTCTAATTTTGAAGTAAAAGGTTTACCACAAATATGTAAGATTTGTCCAAATGAATGAAAAAACTTCAATAAAATCATTCCATATATGAATTCAATTCAGTTAATTTTTTTCATTCTGTAGTATAGTGGTACATAAATATAGGAAAATGTTAACTAATATATGGAATGCATTCTACCTAATTTCTACGAAAATCACATCGTTCAAACAAATGAAAATGTCTTTGGCGCTATACGAAGTTCAACTTTCTACACAATGAGTTCATTTTAACAAACAAATGAAAATGTCTTTGGCGCTATACGAAGTTCAACTTTCTACACAATGAGTTCATTTTAACTTAAATAAAGGGTCACTTCTTTCTGGGTGTCTGAATGAATTTTAAATTTGTATCACTTTCCTATATAAGAAAATCTGTGTCTTACAAAAATGTAACTATAAAGAAATTATTTATACACTATGGGAACTCTTTTTTCCCGCAAGTGGATAAAAAATTTCCCATATATGAGAAAACTACTAAAATTACATCGCTTACCGCTGAATGTAATCAATCATGGCTTCCCCATTCTATGCTTACCAACATATAGTCATTCCCATAAAAGAGAGTCTCAACCATAGGATGGGGGGTATATTAACTTTGTAACACCGTTTGTAACACATAGAAGTATTGGTCTAAGAGCCTCTTGGAGGAGCAAAATTCATCCGATTCGTTTGAAATCTGGAATATCGGTCCATAATTATATATAGCCCCCGTATAAATCGATCCCCAGATTTGAACTCCGGAACCTCTTGAAGGAGCAAAATTCAACCAATTCGGTTGAAATTTGGTACGTGGTGTTAGTAAGTGGTCTCTAACAACCATGAAAAATTGGTCCATATCGGTCCATAATTATATATAGCCCCCATATAAACCGTTCTCCAGATTTGACCTCCGGCTCCTCTTGGAGGAACAAAATTCATCCGATCCGGTTGAACTTTGGAACGCGGTGTAAGTTATGGCCTCTAAAAACCATGCCAAAATTGGTCCATATCGGTCTATAGTTATATATAGCCGATCCCCAATCACACATCAAGATTTTATTTCTATAGAAAATTTTCTCAAAATTTTATTTCTATAGAAAATTTTCTCAAAATTTTATTTCTATAGAAAATTTTCTCAAAAGTTTAATTCTATAGAAAATTTTCTCAACATTTTATTTCTAGAGAAAATTTTCTCAAAATTTTATTTCTATAGAAAATTTTGTCAAAATTTTATTTCTATAAAAAATTTTGTTGAAATTTTATTTCTATAGAAAATTTTGTCAAACTGAATTATATACGTATTTAACCGGCCTTTTTTATATACCACGTATGGACTAACTTACATTTTAAAAGATGGTGTTAGGAAGTTTTAAGATACCTTGCCACCGGCAAGTGTTGCCGCAATCCAAGTAATTCGATTGTGGATGACAGTCTTTAGTAGAAGTTTCTACGCAATCCATGGTGGAGGGTACATAAGCTTCGGCCTGGCCGAACTTACGCCGTATATACTTGTTAATTTTTGTGTTAGATCATACTATCAAAGTCCATTGTGAGTAAGTCCTCCCTTTTTGTAGAAGTAGTAATTTTCCCTTGTTAATGCAAGTTATAATCGTTAAAAAATTAAAAATTCGACACATACGATTTTTTTAATTTGGTTAAATTTGATAACATTTTCTATAGAAAAACAAGTAAGGAAAGTCTAAAGTCGGGCGGGGCCGACTATATTATACCCTGCACCACTTTGTAGATCTAAATTTTCGATACCATATCACATCCGTCAAATATGTTTGGGGCTATATATAAAGGTTTGTCCCAAATACATACATTTAAATATCACTCGATTTGGACAGAATTTGATAGACTTCTACAAAATCTATAGACTCAAAATTTAAGTTGGCTAATGCACCAGGGTGGAACACAATTTTAGTAAAAAATATGGGAAACATTTAAATCTGAAGCAATTTTAAGGAATCTTCGCAAAAGTTTATTTATGATTAATCGCTCGATATATATGTATTAGAAGTTTAGGAAAATTAGAGTCATTTTTACAACTTTTCGACTTAGCAGTGGCGATTTTACAAGGAAAATGTTGGTCGAAATCAGAAAAACATATATATGAGAGCTAAATCTAAATCTTAACCGATGTCAACCAAATTTGGCACGCATAGCAACAATGCTAATTCTACTCCCTGTGCAAAATTTCAACTAAATCGGAGTTAAAAATTGGCCTCTGTGGTTATATGAGTGTAAATCGGGCGAAAGCTATATATGGGAGATATATCTAAATCTGAACCGATTTCAACCAAATTTGGCACGCATAGCTACAATGCTAATTCTACTCCCAGTGCAAAATTTCAACTAAATCGGAGTTAAAAATTGGCCTCTGTGGTCATATGAGTGTAAATCGGGCGAAAGCTATATATGGGAGATATATCTAAATCTTAACCGATGTCAACCAAATTTGGCACGCATAGCTCCAATGCTAATTCTACTCCCTGTGCAAAATTTCAACTAAATCGGAGTTAAAAATTGGCCTCTGTGGTCATATGAGTGTAAATCGGGCGAAAGCTATATATGGGAGATATATCTAAATCTGAACCGATTTCAACCAAATTTGGCACGCATAGCTACAATGCTAATTCTACTCCCAGTGCAAAATTTCAACTAAATCGGAGTTAAAAATTGGCCTCTGTGGTCAAATGAGTGTAAATCGGGCGAAAGCTATATATGGGAGCTATATCTAAATCTGAACCGATTTGGCTGATATTTTGCAAGTTTTTCGAGACTCATAAAATATTCGGATGTACGGAATTTGACGAAGATCGGTTGATATACACGCCAATTATGACCAGATCGGTGCAAAATATATATGGCAGCTATATCTAAATCTGAACCGATTTTTTCCAAAATCAATAGGGATCGTCTTTGAGCCGAAACAGGACCCTATACCAAATTTTAGGACAATCGGACTAAACCTGCGAGCTGTACTTTGCACACAAAAATACATCAACAGACAGACAGACGGACAGACAGACAGACGGACATCGCTAAATCGACTCAGAATTTAATTCTAAGACGATCGGTATACTAAACGATGGGTCTCAGACTTTTCCTTCTTGGCGTTACATACAAATGCACAAACTTATTATACCCTGTACCACAGTAGTGGTGAAGGGTATAAATATGGGAAACATTTAAATCTGAAGCAATTCTAAGGAAACTTCGCAAAAGTTTATTTATGATTTATCGCTCGATATATATGTATTAGAAGTTTAGGAAAATTAGAGTCATTTTTACAACTTTTCGACTAAGCAGTGGCGATTTAACAAGGAAAATGTTGGTATTTTGACCATTTTGTCGAAATCAGAAAAACATATATATGGGAGCTATATCTAAATCTGAACCGATTTCAATCAAATTTGGCACACATGACTATATTACTAATTTTACTCCTAGTGCAAAATTTCAACCAAATTGGGCCAACGCTCTGGCTTCTGGGGCCATATAAGTCCATATCGGGCGAAAAATATATATGGAAGCTATATCTAAATCTGAACCGATTTCAAGCAAATTTGGCACACAACACTATACTACCAATTGTACTCCTTGTGCAAAATTTCAAGCTAATCGGGATAAAACTCTGGCTTCTGGGTCCATGTAAGTGCATATCGGGCGAAAGATATATATGGGAGCTATATCTAAATCTGAATCGATTTCAACCAAATTTGGCACGCATAGCTACAATGCTAAATCTACTCCCTGTGCAAAATTTCAACCAAATTGGGCCAAAACTTTGGCTTTTAGGACCATATTAGTCCATATCGGGCGAAAGATATATATGGGAGCTATATCTAAATCTGAACCGATTTCAATAAAATTTTGCACACTTGACTATACTACTAATTGTACTCCTAGTGCAAAATTCCAACCAAATTCGGCCAAAAATCTGGCTTCTGGGGCCATATAAGTCCATATCGGACGAAAGATATATATGGGAGCTATATCTAAATCTGAACCGATTTCAATCAAATTTTGCACACTTGACTATACGACTAAGTGTTATTTTTGTACAAAATTTCAAGCAAATCGGTATAAAACTCTGGCTGCTGGGTCCATATTAGTGCATATTAGGCGAAAGATATATATGGGAGCTATATCTAAATCTGAACCCATTTCTTCCAAAATCAATAGGGTTCTATTCTGACCCAAATTAGGAACATGTGCCAAATTTGAAGGCGATTGGACTTAAATTGCGACCTAGACTTTGATCACAAAAATGTGTTCACAGACAGACGGACGGACAGACGGACATAGTTATATCGACTGAGGGACCCACCCTGAGCATTATTGCCAAAGACACCATGTGTCTATCTCGTCTCCTTCTGGGTGTTACAAACATATGCACTAACTTATAATACCCTGTTCCACAGTGTGGCGCAGTGTATAAAAATGTTGCTAAAATTTTTAATGGAAATAAAATTTTGACAAAATTTTCTATAGAAATAAAATTTTGTTATTTCTTTTTTATAGAAATAAAGTTTAGACAATATTTTCTGTAGAAGTGACATTTTGGCAAAATTTTCTGAAGAAATAAAACTTTAACAAATTTGTCTAAGGAATAAAATTTTTCAGTATAACATTTTTTTGTTTGGTAGTTTTTAGAAAATTTTTCTCCAAATTTTGGTAAATTGTTTTTTTGGCTCGATTTGCAACCGTGGTCGATGTACAACCACTTTTGTTTCTTTAGTTTTTTATTTTCGGCGCATATTTTTGTATTAACAATTTAAGCTCAACAAAAAATTTAAAATTCTCGTATTTGCAAAACTTTTCCCAAAAATCTGAAAGAGAATAAGTCAACTGGATTTTTTAGTTTTTTTTTGTGACATTTAATTGTCCACGATTTAAATTTTGACTTTTAACGGCAAAATAACGTATTTTCTAAGACAGATCAAAAAGAACTTCATCGGAAGTGGAGAAAAAATCATAGACGATACCGAGATGCTCTTAAAAATAAATGTTTGTCAAACAATTTCCACATTTTTCTGGGGCCAATTTACAGTGCAATGGGCATTAAAAGTGTTCACATTTTTTCACATATATTGTTTTTCTGTTTGTAACAAAAATTAATATTTAAAAAGTGTTTTTTTGTTTAGCCAAACCTTTATCACAAAATGCTTCCATAGACATATCACTATTAAAATATAAGCAAACAATTTCATTATTGAAATTTGTAAGGCAATTGTATTTCGATCAGCGTATTTATTGAATTTAACACTGAACCAGCAAAACTCAAAATATCTATGAACCGCACCGAATATTCTATTATCTTTTTATTGGTTGATTTCATTTGTGAACTAAAGGCAATGGAAACTGCGCGTATAATACTAAGGCCTGAGCCTTGCATCACTATCGAACGAATTGATATGAAATGAATCTTATATGAATTCATCCATGGCTATAAATACGGATGTTGGATGTTGTCTTTTTTATTGCTCTTATTTTTATACGGTTTTGCAGAAATCAATGGCAATCGGCTACTAAGAGATCCGTTATTCCCTACAAAAGGTAAAATTATTAATAAATTTAAATAAATTTAAACTATAATCTTTCAGTTTAAATTAATTTGATTTAAATTAATTCATATTATATTGAAATACATTTATATAAATTAATTTACTCACATATAGAAAAAAGCCTGCAAAATCGGTGTCTGCTATTAACATTGGCGGAGCTATGAACACTCACTAAATGACTGAAATTTTCGACTCAAAAATTTCAAATAAGAAACTTTAGTGCTGGAGCTTTTTTTAACTGGAAGAAAATTAATTTGGGTTGTCTAGTAGGTAACGAATTTGTATACTTGTATGTGTTAAGAAAAAAGTAAAACCACTGTAAACATTTGAATAAATTCTCGATATTCTCATCTAGAAGTTACTATTATCAGCCGATAATTTTTCAAAATGAATCGTTTGAGTTAGAAAGTGTTAGTATGGCTCTAATCATGACATCCTTCCAATTTTTATACCCTCCACCATAGGATGGGGGGTATATTAACTTTGTCATTCCGTTTGTAACACATCGAAATATTGCTCTAAGACCCCATAAAGTATATATATTCTGGGTCGTGGTGAAATTCTGAGTCGATCTGAGCATGTCCGTCCGTCCGTCTGTTGAAATCTCGCTAACTTCCGAACGAAACAAGCCATCGACTTGAAACTTGGCACAAGTAGCTGTTATTGATGTAGGTCGGATGGTATTGCAAATGGGTCATATCGGTCCACTTTTATGTATAGCCCCCATATAAACGGACCCCTAAATTTGGCTTGCGAGGCCTCTAAGAGAAACAATTTTCATCCGATCCGGCTGAAATTTGGTGCATGGTGTTAGTATATGGTCTCTAACAACCATGCAAAAATTGGTCCATATCGGTCCATAATTATATATAGCCCCCATTAAACCGATCCCCCGATTTGGCTTGCGGAGCCTCTAAGAAAAGCAAATTTCATCCGATCCGGCTGAAATTTGGTACATCGTGTTAGTATATGGTCTCTAACAACCATGCAAAAATTGGTTCGCATCGGTCTATAATTATATATAGCCCCCATATAAACCGATCCCCCGATTTGGCTTGCGGAGCCTCTAAGAGAAGCAAATTTCATCCGATCCGGCTGAAATTGGGTACATGGTGTTAGTATATGGTCTCTAACAATTTTCATCCGATCTGGCTGAAATTTGGTACATGGTGTTAGTACACGCAAAAAAAATAATTCTTTCCTCCCAAACGAAATTTTAGACAAACAAAGTTCGTTTCTCATTTGCTTTTCGCTGTAAGGAAGTGTATTTGGAAGAAAAGTATATACTTTTTGTGACTAACGTTTATTCTTTTCCAGGATGTAAAAACAATTTCAAAAAGACTAGCTAAAAAAAACATTGTTTTCTTGCTAATTGCATTTTCCCTCACATCTTTCTCACATACACGAGGTTTTTTAGTTCTTAACACCTTTTCCTGTAATACCAACAATGTAGAAGAAATTATACGATTTTATACATTTTAAATTTTGTTTACCTTTCGCCTGGACGGAGAATCGAACCGCGGACCATGCACTTTGTAAGCCAACACACTAACCACTGAGCTATGTACCTGTTATGGTCATCAATAGATAATTATCCATATAAGTTATATTTATATAGCATAGCTTGCGCCCACGAGCCGAATAAACAAAGTTTATTTAACAGAAACAAACAGTTAGTTTGGCACCGTGGAGCAGTGGTTGCTACGTCTGACTTGCATGCCAAGGGTCGTGGGTTCGATCCCTGCTTCGACCAAATTTTTTTTTTGTTTTTGTTTTTTTTTTTTACATATATTCCAGATATGGTCGGAAGATTCCGAAAAAATGTTGAACATTACATTGTAGTATATTAAATTTTGAACTGTAAAATGTGTCTTATTAAAGACCTAAAGTCAGAAAGGAACAGTGTTTGATATAAACGAAATGGACTGTGTTGTTGTTTCAAAAATAATTTTTTTTATTGAAAAAATAAAAATTTTGTAACAAACGATTTTTTTGGTGATAAAAGTTTAAAATTTTCGAAGCTATTCAAAAAACTCTAACAAAAGAAAAACGTTTTCGGTACAAGTTTTCCAAACGTTTTTTTTTTCTTTGCGTGCAGTGTGGCGCAGGCTATAACAAGTAAGGAAAGTCTGCACCACTTTGTAGATTTAAATTTTCGATACCAATCACATCCGTCAAATGTGTTGGGGGCTATATATGGTTTGTCCCAAATACATACATTTAAATATCACTCGATCTGGGCAGAATTTGATAGACTTCTACAAAATCTATAGACTTAAAATTTAAGTCGGCTAATGCACTAGAGTGGAACACAATATTAGTAAAAAATATGGGAAACATTTAAATCTGAAGCAATTTTAAGGAAAAGCTTATTTTTGATTTATCGCGCGATATATATGTATTAGAAGTTTAGGAAAATTAGAGTCATTTTTACAACTTTTCGACTAAGCAGTGGCGATTTTGCAAGGAAAATGTTGGTATTTTGACCATTTTTGTCGAAATCGAAAAAACATATATATGGGAACTATATCCAAATCTGAACCGATTTCAACCAAATTTGGCACGCATAGCAACAATGCTAATTCTACTCCCTGTGCAAAATTTCAACTAAATCGGAGCAAAAAATTGCCCTCTGTGGTCATATGAGTGTAAATCGGGCGAATGCTATATATGGGAGCTATATCTAAATCTGAACCGATTTCAATTGGCACACTTGACTACACTGCTAATTGTACACCTAGTGCAAAATTTCAACCTAATTGGGATAAAACTCTGGCTTCTGGGACCGTATTAGTCCATATCGGGCGAAAGATATATATGGGAGCTATATCTAAATCTGAACCGATTTAAAAAAATTTGGAGCACTTGACTATAGTACTAATTGTTCTTCTTGTACAAAATTTTAAGCAAATTAGGGTAAAACTCTGGCTTCTGGGGCCATATAAGCCCATATCGGGTGAAATATGTATATGGGAGCTATATCTAAATCTGAACCGATTTCTTCCAAAATCAATAGGGTTATATTCTGAGCTAAAACACATACTTGTGCCAAATTTGAAGTCGATTGGACTAAAACTGTGACCTTGACTTTGATTACAAAAATGTGTTTACGGACAGAAGGACAGGCTGTAGCATTTTTGCCAAAGACACCATGTGTCTATCTCATCTCCTGCTGGGTGTTGCAAACATATGCACTAACTTATAATACCCTGTTCCACAGTGTGGCGCAGGGTATAAAAATGTTAGCGGGGTTTGCTTATTATATAACCATCCGTATTAAGATATTCAGATCTATTGTAAGGCATTTCACTGTCTACATTGCATTGTATTCATAAAATTTTGTAAATTAATTTATTGCTCCCACATAGATAAGTATTGTAAAATTTCATTTCGGTTCCTTTAATATTATTTAATTAAAGTGAATAGATTCGGTGGAATACAATAAAGTCGATGCGCATGAAATAACCACACCGGACAACAGACACACATCGGCAGATAGTCTGACATATCGAGGGCAGACAGATGAACATCGTTATAACGATCCCAGCAAAAAAAGTGTCGCCAAAAAGTAATGAAAATGTCCTTTTTGGATCCGGAAGTGGTGCAAAATTGACGCAGAAGCGATGAATTTAACATGGGCTTGTCATAGGACGGAAGTTCTCCATTTCAACAGCCGTTGTACTGAATTTGCATCACTTCTTTAGGTGTGATCCGAATTCAATGTTTTGGATGTAAATTAAAAACAAGTAAGTAAAGTCTAAAGTCGGGCGGAGCCGAATATATTATACCCTTCACCACTATGTAGACAAACATTTGTGTTACCAACTCAACTACTTCGAATTTGCTGGGAGCTATATAAAAGTTTGCATTTCCAGATACAAATACTTTTAATGGAAGCAATATTTTGTACTTCTACAAAAACTCTAGAATTAAAATTTAAATCGGCTAACGCCCTGGGATGAAACACAATGTTGGTAAAAAATATGGGAAATATGAAGCGAGAGAAATTTTAATGCAATTGTACAAAAGAGATTTATGATTTTTCAGGCGATACATATGTATTCGAGATATAGGACAATTAGAGTAATATTTACAATTTTTGCTACTCAGCAGTGGCGATTTTACAAGGATATTGGTTAGATCTCGCCAATATATGTGGTCAAGTGTGGGTTGTGATATATTATTTGGTCTAGTTGGGCGACTAGGAGCCTTATTTAAAACTCATCCGTTCTGTGGAAATCTGGCATTGCAGTGTGTAGAATATGGCTAAGATATG
This sequence comes from Haematobia irritans, assembly GCF_050003625.1. Lineage (NCBI taxonomy): Eukaryota > Metazoa > Arthropoda > Insecta > Diptera > Muscidae > Haematobia > Haematobia irritans. The sequence goes on from NC_134400.1 coordinate 129,280,392, forward strand.
GGGAAATCATCACAGAATTTTGTGTAAAGTGTGAGAATTTTGGCCATATTTGTATTGCCTGTGGAAACTATCCAGTCAATTGGAGGAAAATCACATTGAAAATGGGTGTAAAATATGAAACAGTCTACCATATTTCCCCAACTCTGGTGTACGTATATATGGGAGCTATATACAATCTGAACCAATTTTGACTAAATTTGCCATGCATAGTTAGAATATTAATTCTGCTATCTATGCGAAATTTCACGTAAATGGGAGTATAACTTTGGCCCCCCTGGTCACATGAGTGCAAATCGGACGGGAGATATATATGGGAGTCATATCTAAATCTGAACCGATTTCAACCAAATTTGCCACAATTACCTATACTACTAAACGTAATCCTTGTGCGAAATTTGAAGCAAATCACGACAAAACCCTGGATTTTGAGGCCATATAAGTTCAAATCGGACGAAATATATATATATGGGAGCTATATCTAAATCTGAATCGATTTTGACCATATTTGGCACATACAATAGTATCGTTAAAAGTACCGCTTGTGCAAAATTTGAAGTAAGTCAGGGCAAAACTCTGGCTTTTGAGACCATACAAGTCCAAATCGGGCGAAAGATATATATGTGAGCTATATCTAAATCTGAACCGATTTTAACAAAATTTGACACACTTAACGATACTATTAAACGTACCCCTTGTGCAAAATTTGAAGCAAATCACGGCAAAACTCTGGCTTTTGTGGCCATATAAGTTCAAATCGGACGAAAGATATATATGGAAGCTATATCTAAATTTGAACCGATTTCAATCAAATTTACCAAGCATTGGTAGAATGTCAATTCTAGCCTGTGTGCAAAATTTCACGAAGATAGGTAGTAAACTTTGGACTCTGTGGTCATATGAGTCTAAATCGAACGAAAGATATATATGGGAGCTATATCTAAATCGAACCGATTTGGCTGATATTTTGCAAGATTTTCGAGATTCATAAAATATTTGGATGTACGGCATTTCAAGAAAATCGGTTGATAAACACGCTAACTATGACCACATAGGGGATAAATATATATGGCAGCTATATCTAAATCTGAACCGATTTTTTCCAAAACCAATAGCGATTGTCTCTGTCCCAGGAAACTGCCCTATGCCGATCGGACTTAAATTGCGAGCTGTACTTTGTGCACAAAATTACATATACAGACAGACGGACGGACAGACAGACAGACGGACAGATGGACATCGCTAAATCGACTCAGAATTTAATTCTAAGCCGATCGGTATACTAAAAGATGGGTCTATGACCACTATTTCTTGGCGTTACATACAAATGCACAAACTTATTATACCCTGTACCACAGTAGTGGTGAAGGGTATAAAAAGTCTGTGATATTTTGTCAAATAAATAATTTTTATAATTTTTTACAATTTTTAATGGATTCTAACGCTTGACTGAAACGTTTGACCTCAAATATTTTCATAAATTCACAATTTTTTCAGATTGAATTTTGCATTTTTTTTCGACAAAATTTAAATGATTTGTACCATTTTACTCTGTTTTTAAAGTTGTGCCTTTGAAGAACTTCCAAATTTTTTGCTGGGATGTCCATCTGTCTGAATTTCACCAAAAATTAAAAAGAATGAAATCTTTATACATATGATCGCAAACCAATATTTGAAACATTGATATTGGTATACCACCATTTTATGGTGATAAGTGCAAAAACCTTTACAGAATTACACAAGTAAGGAAAGCCTGAATTCCGGTGGGGTTGTCTATATTATACCATTCTCCACTGTGTACACCAAAATTTATGGCACCATCGCAAATCTATTAAATTTGTTAAAGGTTTTTACACTTCTAAAAATTCTCTACAGTTAAAATTTAAATCGGCTAACACCCTGGAACGAAACACAAGTAAAAACAAGTATATACAGCAGTAAGTTCGGCCGGGCCGAATCTTAAATACCCATCACCATGAATCGTATTATAATTTCCTTTGAAATTTCAGGGGGGTTTGATGACAGATATTCTCCCAAGCAGAGCAGTTCAACCAGTACACTTCCCGAAGATAAATTTAAAGATTTTAACTAAGAAGACTATATCAGATTCTGGATTTATAAGAACCATTTGTGTTTGAGTTTTAGAGGAACTATTAACATCTCTTGTAAGTGTGCAAGACAATGGTGAAATAACACCTTGATTTGAAAACTAAAATCTGTAGATTTTCACCCCCATTATTTAAATGATTACGAGAAGTAAAATCTGGAAATTTTACATTCAGGTCTTACCAAATGGACGTTTTTGTGAGTCTAAGATACCATATATATATTTACAATTTCAAGCAAATCGGATAAAAACTACGGTTTCTAGAAACCCAAGGAGTTAAATCGAGAGATCGGTCTTATGGGGGCTATACTATGTTAAAACATGGACCGATACTCACCGTTTTTGGCACACCTCTTTATGGTCCTAAAATACTTCTTGATTTTAAATTTCAAGCAAATTGGATAAAATCTACGGTTTCTATAAGCCCAAGACCCCAAGTCGGGAGGTCGGTTTATATGGGGACTATATCCTCTTACCTGAGAAAAAAATGTGACGAAAATTTTTCCAATTAAAATCTTAATTGAGTTTTAAAAAATATTCAATTAAAAAATTAATTGATTCAACAAATTTTTTAATTGAAAAAAATCAATCACAAAAATTAATAATATCAATTAATTTTTTAATTGACTTTCAATTGTTGTTGTTGTAACAGTTTTTAATGTAGTTTCATCCATTTTGTTCTATGCTTGTGTAGTTCAGCTGGTAGCCAGATCAAGGAACTCTGCGACAAGGATTGGGTGTGTCCAGAGTGATCTGGTAGTGAGACGGGTAGGCTTAGCTGGGCAAGCAAAAAGGTGACGAGTGTCATGTGGCCCTTGATTACATATGGGACACACGTCAGCTACGCTGCTATCAATCACTGATAAGTATGAATTGAGGCGGCTGCACTTGCCTGATCTTAGTTAGGCCAAAACTACCCTTGTCTGCCGTGGGAGGTCTCTCTCCTCCGCTGCAATGGGCGGCGGTCGGACTCCGAGAACAGGATTAACCTTGTAGCTTCTCACCGCTTCAGCTACAGTATCCTCATGAATCCTGTTCAGACCTGTCTGGTATGCTGCCTGATCTAGAGGCTCTCTTTTGTAGCGCTGGATCTCTGGCTCTAGAAGGTGAAGATCATCCACAAGATGATGATTCGGATGACAACTTCGATAGCAACCCAAGAGGTACTGCTTTGACAACATGTAGTTGTGTCGACGCACTGGGATGATCTTGGTTCCGCATAAAGGTGATCCAGGGGTGTACTGCGGAGACATCCTGTTGCGGTTCTAAGGGCAGCGTTCTGACAGGTCTGTATGTTATACCACTGCGTATCGCTCGTTTGAGTTGTCCACACTGGCGCTGCATAGTTTACCACTGACTGGCCAATTGCCTTATATGTAGTTAACAAGGTTTCTTTGTCCGCACCCCAAGTGCTGCCGGCAAGCAACTTGAGGACCTTGTTTCTACCGCGGAGCTTATCACAAATTGCAGTGGCATGGGCGGACGACTTATAAAGGCTGTCGAATGTGACCCCGAGAATCTTGGGGTAATTTGTTGTCGGAATTGTTTCGCCATCGACTCTGACATTCAACTGCCTGCGTACTTCCGCCATCCATGTAGTGTGGCTGAGGATTTGGTGGGAGATATCCTCAAATTTCTTGCAGTGAAATAACTGGTAAGATCAGCGAGGTAGACATTTAATCGATCGCAGATGTCATCAACAATGGGTCCGGATGCCATGATTGTGTAATCGTCCGCATAAGACACAATCTCGACGCCGTCAGGAGGGGGTGGAATCGAGGACAGGTAGAGGTTAAACAGTGCCGGAGATATCACCCCGCCCTGGGGAACTTCCTGTTTAACTCTACGGTGTTTTGACTTCTTGTCCCTGAATTCCACGTACGACTGGCGTCTACACATATAATTCAGAACCCAACGCTTCGTTCCTGCCGGTAGGGACGTATTCTCGATGTCCTTGAATAATGTGGGATGGTTGACCGTATCGAACGCTTTCGACAGGTCAAGCGCCACCTGTCGACGACCGTCCTATGACACGGCTTGGGCTGATTAAGTCCCCTATTGATATGTGTCGAAATGGCATGTAAGGCTGTCGTCGTACTGTGTACCTTACGGAATCCATGTTGATGGTGGGCAGCTGGAAATTTCTCCACAAGGCTGGGGAGGAGTAGTGCCTCAAGTGTCTTGGCTACTGGTAAGAGAAGGGATATCGGTCTGTACGATTCACCTTTACTCGAATCTTTGCCTGGCTTCAGTAGCGGAATCACTCTTCCCATCTTCCAGACATCGGGTATAGTGAGTGACTTCAAGGACAAATTGAGGAGTCTGGTCAGGTACTCAACTCCCAGTATTCCCAGATGCTTCAGCATTAGCATTGAAATGCCGTTGGGGCCCAGCGCCTTAGATGGTTTCGCGCTGTTGATGACATTGGTAACTTCGGCTGCGGTAAATTGTGGTGTGTCGTCGGCTCGGAGACCACGTATGCGACGAGTGGCTCTCCTTTTCGCTCTATCACTCTCGGGATGCTCGACAAACAGTCGGTTGAAGTATTTGGCGCATCTCTTCGGATCAGTCACGTCGCCAAAGGTGACTGAAATCCCATCATCCCTTGTAGCGGGGTTCGAGAGGGCTCTCACTGTAGACCACAATTTACCAGTTCCTGTGCCTAAGTTACATTGCTTCAGGTGATCTAACCAAGTGCTTGTGCTCGTCGACTATCTTACTAATCTCTAGATTTAGTTCTCGGATTCTAGGATCAGCAGGGTTAGCACGACGGCGTTCATCACGCACATCACATCAGTGTACGTGTTGTTTCAATTGTTGTTGGGTTGTTCCGGTGCCGAAAAGGGGCAAGTCATTTGTATGTGACAACCTCCGCCCAATAAGTACCCTCCCATCTCTCTCCAACGTAATGGAATATATACTCAAGACTCAAGTAGTTGAACGTGTTTTTTCGAGTGGATTTCTCGGTGAGCATCAATATGCCTGCAGGAGAGGTTACAATACATCTGCAATGCCGTTAACTATGACGGAGTATGTCAGGGAGAGGCTGAATGCTGACGATGATTGTGTTATGGTGTCCTTGGATTTGTCAAAAGCTTTTGACCGTCTGAATCATTCAATGTTAGTAAGGAAGCTGCATACGAAATATGGTTTTACGTCATCTGCATGTAAGATGGTTTTGTCATACTTAGTGAAGAGGTCTCAGTTTGTGCGTATGGGTGACCGTGATTCATATGTGGCAGATCTGTCTTGTGGTGTGCCCCAGGGCTCTGTGTTGGGACCACTGTTCTTCATAATGTTTGTTGATGACTGTGTGGATTGCCTAGATTTGTATATATATATATATATATATATATATATATATATATATATATATATATATATATATATATATATATATATATATATATATATATATATATATATATATATATATATATATATATATATATATATATATATATATATATATATATATATATATATATATATATATATATATATATATATATATATATATATATATATTTCGCCCGATGTGGACTTATATGGTCTCAAAAGCCAGAGTTTTGCCCTGACTTACTTCAAATTTTGCACAAGCGGTACTTTTAACGATACTATTGTATGTTCCAAATATGGTCAAAATCGATTCGGATTTGGATATAGCTCCCATATATATCTTTCGTCCGATTTGAACTTATATGGCCTCAAAATCCAGGGTTTTGCCGTGATTTGCTTCAAATTTCGCACAAGGAGTACGTTTAGTAGTATCGGTAATTGTGCCAAATTTGGTTGAAATCGGTTCAGATTTAGATATGGTTCCCATATATATCTTCCGTCCGATTTGCACTCATATGACCAGGGGGCCAAAGTTATACTCCCATTTACGTGAAATTTCGCATAGATAGCAGAATTATTATTCTAAATATACATGTCCAATTTAGTCAAAATCGGTTCAGATTATATATAACATAGCTCCCATATATACGTACACCAGAGTTGGGGAAATATGGTAGACTGTTACACATTTTAGACCCATTTTCAATGGAAGTATCCTCCAATTAACTGGATAGCGTTAGCCGATTTAAATATTAATTCTAGAGATTTTGTAGAAGTAAAAAAATTGTTTCCTTTATATAGCTTCCAGCAAATGTGAAGTAGTTGAGATGGTAACACAAATTTTATATAATTAATTAGTTATAGATTTTATATAATTAATTAGTTATAGAGGCAATGCGCTATTATTGGCCTTTCTGACTTATTGTATTGTCGTAAATAAATAAAGAATAATAAGTTTTTAATTTATACTATCATTTTGTGTAATTGAAGACATTTCAATCAAAAAATTATTTGGATCATTCCCTATGTGCCCTAGCTCTTATCGCCAGTTCAATTGGCTTTACGTTTCCTCTTATTCCTGATCCTGCTGTATTTTAATACGGTTTCCGGTCGAACAGTAATGTCTGCTACAACCTTCATTAGCCTCTGGCAACCTGTGAAAAGTTTTCTGGCCTCGTGTTATTTCCGAGCCATTTAACAAATTCAGTTATGGTACGCAATTCTGCCTGTAGGAAGGATATGTAAGGGGGCGTAAGACATATATATGAAAGCTATATCTAAATATGATTTTCGAAGCCCACAAAACATTCGGTTGTACGAAATTTTAAAAAGATCGGCTGATAAACACGTCAATTATAACCAGATCTGTGGTAAATATATATGCCAGCTATATCTGAATCTGAAGCGATTTTTCCAAAATAGGTATTTGCTTGGAATTGTCTTTGAGCCGAAGTAAGACTATGCTAAATTTGAGGACCTTGCACACAAAAATGCATGATCTAACAGATGGACATCACTCAATCGACTCAGAATTTGATTGTAGTATTATGGGTCTCACTGGACTGGTACAAGCTTATTGTATGCTCTACCAAAGCAATGGCGAAGGGTATAAAAAGTCTCTCTTCGTTGTACTGTGTTATCAAATTGATGATTACACTTTTTTGTATTGTATTAATTGAAATGTAATCTAATTCCAATTAATAAATTTAGATTCCGAAATGTTCATTTATGCGAGTTTTGTTTAATAGATGTCTGAGATGAGTTCGCAAGTGAATTATCAATAAATCCTCTGCTTATAATTAACATCAACTGCTAAATGTTGTAGGATAATTTTTGTTTATTGTTTTCCCTTCATCGACCAAAAGTTTGATATCCGGCCTGACGTGTCCTGGGATCTCAAGTAGGTATATTAAATTATTTTTTTTTAACTTATTACTTAACTTTTAACTTTATCAGTAAATAATTAAATGATTTATCAAGTTTGAAGTTAAAAATTTGTTATATACTCACATTGGTCTAATGAAATTTAATTTTCTTTTAATTAAAGAGTTTTCAGCAGTGACATTGAGTATATTCTTTTGTAAGTTTCCGACCCGATTCAAGTATATATTCAATACTCGTTGTACCCCCACAATTGGGTCAATTGCAATCTCTATCCTTATTTATGGGCCAGTCAAGCAAGTGACATTCAGTGGAACTTAATGGCGACTTATCCTAAATATATGGCATCTTGTAGGAGAGAATAGGAGTCACATTATCTACTCACTAGGCCTACCAAATCTATTTAATTAATCAATAGATCACTCTGGACACAAGCCATCCGACTGACAGAGATTCTCAAATTGGAGGCAGGTTAACAGATACTTAGCGCACTAATTGAACTACAAACACAAAACACTAATATAGCAACTCTTCCAGTAACTTCCACCTATCTTTCATAACTCGTTTTACCGCCTCACAAAGTTTGGGAAGATGGCTGTGAATACTTAGCGACCCATTTAGAAATTAAATAGTGCTGTCCGATTGTAAAATTATCAACATTTTTCAGATTTTCGATTTTAATAAATCTAATTTAAATAAATCTTCAATAACTGAATTAAACGTTGTCATCAACGAACACTATTTGCTCCTGGGTTTATTGGTTTTGTCACTGGTATCCTTAGTTGTTACTGCATCCGCAAATGTATTTTGCACTGAAGAAGTTTTCTCAAGGCCGGTACGTTGTTTTATTTTCATCCATATATGTTCATATGGATTCTCCAATTCACTTTTGGTTTTTGGTATTCCCAAAGCCCTTTTCACTCTAGGTGATGCCAAGACTAGATTTTGAACTAAGCCATAGGTAGAAGATGCAACCCAATAAACAGTTAAACCTGAGGGTACTGAACATGCCACAGGAACCATACAAATACTAAGGCCACGAAAAACATTTGTAATGATATTTTGAAAGCGGGTTGAAGGACGAGTCCGTAACATCGACTGCATCTTAAATATGGAAAATATCAAAAAAAATTATATTGGAGAACATATTTGACCAAGACAAGACTCTAACAGGTTGGCTGATAAGTCCCCGGTCTGACATATAGATGGTGTCGCTAGTATTAAATGCATATTATTTTTATATAGTACCAACCTTCAAATGATTCGTGTCAAAATTTGACGTCTGTAAGTCAATTAGTTTGTGAGATAGAGCGTCTTTTGTGAAGCAACTTTTGTTATTGTGAAAAAAATGGAAAAAAAGGAATTTCGTGTTTTGATAAAATACTGTTTTCTGAAGGGAAAAAATACGGTGGAAGCAAAAACTTGGCTTGATAATGAGTTTTCGGATTCTGCCCCAGGGAAATCAACAATAATGATTGGTATGCAAAATTCAAGCGTGGTGAAATGAGCACGGAGGACGGTGAACCCAGTGGACGCCCAAAAGAGGTGGTTACCGACGAAAACATAAAAAAATCCACAAAATGATTTTGAATGACCGAAAAATGAAGTTGATCGAGATAGCAGAGGCTATCTCGTAATACACCCGAGTTTTTCCGTTGGTATGTGACAATGGATGAAACATGGCTCCATCACTACACTCCTGAGTCCAATCGACAGTCTGCTGAGTGGACAGCAACCGGTGAACCGTCTCCGAAGCGTGGAAAGACTCTAAATTCCGCTGGCAAAGTAATGGCCTCTGTTTTTTGGGATGCGCATGGAATAATTTTTATCGATTATCTTGAGAACGGAAAAACCATCAACAGTGACTATTATATGGCGTTATTGGAGCGTTTGAAGGTCGAAATCGCGGCAAAACGGCCCCATATGAAGAAGAAAAAAATGTTGTTCCACCAAGACAACGCCCCGTGTCACAAGTCATTGAGAACGATGGCAAAAATTCATGAATTGGGCTTCGAATTGCTTCCCCACCCACCGTATTCTCCAGATCTGGCCCCCAGCGATTTTTCTTGTTCTCAGACCCCAAAAGTGAAAAAATTTGGCTGCAATGAAGAGGTGTTCGCCGAAACTGAGGCCTATAGTACTGCTTCGGCAAAACCGAAGGAGTACTACCAAAATGGTATCAAAAAATTGAAAGGTCGTTATAATCGTTGTATCGCTCTTGAAGGGAACTATGTTGAATAATATAAACGAATTTTGACAAAAAATGTGTTTTCTTTGTTAGACCGGGGACTTATCAGCCAACCTGTTATACAATGTTGAAATATTGTAATCTCAAATCTTACCTCTATGATGCCCAAATTGAGTAATCCCAATGCCACCGGTAGTATATAAGAACTATCGACCATCGTCAAATTGGGAATCCAACCAAAGCCTCCTATGGTCATTTCTGTAACAACAATCTGGGCTTGTAACGAGGTGGGATCCGGCAGCATATTTATCATATTACGCAAAGCCATCGACTGAAAGATCCACAAAGGTATTTGACCCCATAATACAATGAAGGTCTTTGCAGGATGACAATTATCTCGCACAATCAAATTAGTCCATTGTTTCTTTATCTAGAGAGGAAAAATAAGGCAGGCCATTAGAATATAACATTTGTTTTTAGTTTACGAAATCAATACCGATCTTTGATAAACAAGTTTAGTTTGTTGCTCAGTCCATTTAAATTTCCTCATGGCCATGGCAGCCTCCTTCTTTAATTCTTCAACAATGGCTGGCATTTCTAAACTTATCTTTTCTATGCGAGCTGTTATTTTATGCTGGTATATGGTTAGAGGTAATGTTACTACGCTTCGAAAGAGAAAAGTCGATGCAACTATCGAAAGCCACCATGACAAGCCGGTAAAGTCGTGTATTTCTATTAAACCTTGTTGCATGTATGAGACTGGTGTGCTAGTTGACAGCGACTGATAAACGCTGGCGAAAAATCCAATGTCCATTGGAGGACTGGAAGCTGTTGCAATCTGAATTCCATTGCTAATATCCGTTGAATTGTATCGCCTAGATTTGGTGGCATATGTGTCTTTATCAATATCAAGTATTTTCCTACGACGAGCTTGCGTCACAGAAACACTACCAAAGTTACGTTGAATTCCAAGTTTTACATAATCTACTTTAGCTGATAAACGTAGTAAGCAACTCTTACATGCAAAAGGTTTAAAAAGATGGCTCATTTTATCTTATATTTTTTAAAGTATATTCTACAAAATGTATTTCATTTTTTTGGTTATTGCTCTTTATCAAAACAAACAACAGCTGTCAGACAAAAGTGCCATATCAAATTGAATTGAAAACGATCTGGTAGCATCATGTAATAGCTCCCCAATAAACACACCCAACCCAATAAACACAGGATGAGCGTTTTTCAAATGCAACAACTTACCCTGCCAGCATTTCAAAGTTCCATTTCAACCACAGACTCGTAAATGTCACTTCAACCATCATGAAAAGGTACATCAAAAAGTACATGCAAGTAATTTGCCATCCCTACTGTTAAAAAAAGCCATTTTTTTGTGAAACGCCAAGCGCAACCAGCTTGTTATATTTTAATTAAATAAAAACGAAAATAAAGTTCTGAAAACATAGATTATACGCTTAAAATTGTGAAAGGTATATTGGTGAACAATTTGGTGATTTTCCAAATGGAATAAAGTGATTGTTTTTCAGATATTTTACAGACACGCTGCCTCCATGGAATAAAAACACTGGTTGATAGACGCAGCAACATGTAACTCGCTACTTGTAACTCAACATCATCATTAATGCCAAAAATTATGTTAAATGTAATGTGATAGTGGTATAAATGTTATATTTTTAAGAATTTGTAAATGTTTAATCAAATTAATAAATATCTAAACAAACGTGTTTTACTCGAACACAATGATTCTTTTACAACTATCTTAAAATTCACTTTTTCTGATTGTTTGGAGGGTCCCTTATTGGCGTCGTTCTAAATTGATCTATAAAGGCACCTAATAATTGCACTCATGCGAAACATTTTTGTAGTAACTTGGCGTGGTACAACTTCTCAATAGTGACGGCGCTTTTCCGACGAGTTTTTGATGTCGTATATGATTGTTTTCGACGTAGTGGGGATTCTCAAAAGAGTCCCCAAATTCAAAAAATGTTGGCAGGGTTAGGGATGCCAGACGTGCTCTTTTAAAGAGCACATGTGCTCTTTTTTACAAAATGTGCTCTTAAAACAAGACAGGCCAAAAGAGCACGCGAAAGTGCTTTTTTTCTGCATCACAACAAATATTAATCAAATGGTAAAAGTAAACTGAAAATATGTAAATGTCGCACTAAGAGATTTTCCTAGCCGTTATTTTCTAATTAAATAGTGTATTACTTTATATATCAGAGTCGTAGAAGAGCATGCCGATGTTGCTTCTTCACTTTGTACTCTGTTCTAAATGTAAACAAACTTCTTCAATAACGTTTTTCACAAAAACACCAAAAAATGACTTACAAAGTATTGTAAGAAAATTAGCATGAGTTGAAAGTGACTTATTTTATGTTTATGGTATGTACCTTTTTGCTTTGTTTAAATGAATTATATTTCAATTAAATTAAATGATTTTCTTTTATTTGAAAAAGTGTGCTCTATTCCTTTCGTATGTGCTCTTTTTATAAGCTGAATGTGCTCTTTTTGCCTCTTTAAAATCTGGCATCCCTAGGGTAAATGTAATTTTCAATATAAATTCAACTTGACTTGAAACAGCTCATCTTCAATACATCTTCAAATTGGTTGCGAACTACATTCAATTTGCCAAAATGTTGACGAAATCATTGAAAAGGTGTTGAAGATAATATGAGAAAACTTTGACAAAACACTACCCTAAAATGCAACGAAAAAACCATGTGGTTTTCAATACTTATTTGTGCAACGAAGTTCGTGGTCAATTGCAAGAAATAAAAATAAAATGGAAAATTTTAGACAAATAACCAAATAGTTTATAAAAATAGGTAAGTGAAAATAAAAAAAAATGAAATAAAACTTTAGGGAAGTCACTAAATGTATATCTCTTTGAAGAAAACTAAAATTATGAATTCTACGTTCTTGAAAACATTAAAAAGCTGACCGATGAAAAAATGGTTGACAATTAACTGGAACTGCTTCAAATAGTTTATAATAATTGGTACGTCAATATGAAAAATTAGATCAACACTTTAGAGAAGTCACTAAATTTAAATTTCTTTGCAGAAAACTAAAATCTTTGGATGCTACATTCTTGCAAACATTAAGAAGCTGACCAATGAAAAATGAGTGGCTTGTCGACAAGAAAAAGTTTCCAGAAACATTTCAAAGTGCAACCAATTAAAATTGTTAAAAACAACAAATTGTTAAAATCAACAACTTCTGGATGAAAATGTGCATCACATCGTCAGTGTAATTTACATCCTTTTATCTGTTTAAGGTAGGTACTATGTTCGGTTTCCGCAGCGAAATCCCATACAAAACCAAAAATGCGAAAAACTACCGAAATATTTTTTCGTTTGTGGTACTTTGTTTTTTTCGAGTTGAAAAACTGACATAAAGCGCATAGTCCCTAATTAGGTCGTGTTAAATCCTTCCATATGTTGAGATTAGTTAGTTTGAAAACATGGCGCCATTTGTAATGTGAATTAAGAAATAATTTATTTATTCAAATGATTTGTGTTAAATTATAATGCAAAAGTGGTTCGCGTTGTTATTTAAAATTGTTATACGATCGATTGACGAAATAAAAATAACATGGAGTGGTATTTTCGTAATAAACTAGCAACCACCATCTAGCCGCCCCCTACTACATGATTGAATAGAAATAATGTATATAACATGAAATTTATAGAAAAATGTTAACAAATAAAGCTCTATTTAGCGAAGTTCATTTTACAATCGTTTCTTTTTAATGGGCATCGGGATAATAAACACAAATTATGCTGTCATTTCATGGCAAATATAAAGGAGGCAGTGCTATTGATGATGCAGTACTATGGTTGCAACGAAAGGAATCACAAGAATAATTTGCTATGTTCCAAAAATAAAATTAGTTGTTCTGAACAAAGTTATACCAAAAATAAATGGTGAATGTTTATGCCACATAAATAAAAAGTTATACCCTATACAGGGTTTCATAATTTAGTGCATATGTTTCCAATACCCAGAAGGAGACGAGATAGACACATGGTGTCTTTGGCAAAAATGCTCAGGGTGGGTTCCTAAGTCGATATAGCCATGTCCGTCTGTCTGTGAACACAGTTTTATAATCACAGTCTAGATTGTAATTTAAGCCCAATCGACTTCAAATTTGACACAATTATGTGTTTTGGATCAGAAAAGAACCCTATTGATTTTGGAAGAAATCGGTTCAGAGTTAGATATAGCTCCCATATATATCGTTCGCCCGATTTAGACTCATATGACCAAAGAGGCCAAGTTTTTACTCGAATTTTGTTGAAATTTTGTACAGGGAGTAGAATTAGATTTGTTGCTATGCGTGCCTAATTTGGCTGAAATCGGTTCAGATTTAGATATAGCTCACATATATATTTTTTCTGATTTCGAGAAAAATGATCAAAATACATTGTAAAATCGTCACTGTTAGTCGAAAACTTGTAAATTCATTCATTCATTCATTGTCCATATATCTTGCATTTTATCAATTCAATTTTATTACGTGACTGAGATAGTCTCTGGTATAGAACTCTAACATCCCTTTGTGACGAATTATAAGTCGGGAACAGTGACTTTGGCTTAGGAACTACCCTTGAACGTGAGTTATGGTCTTAAGTTTATTGAATTTGAATATGAACTTTACATTATACACTATACTTTCGTTTGACAAAAAGTAATAAGGAAGTAACAATATCGTAAGACGAAGAAAAAAATATATATGTAAAAAAAAAACTAGATAAAAATTTAGTGGGTATGGAGTGGTGGTATTAAGTATGAGAAATGGTATGGTTTGTATTTCCATGATGGCTGCACAAAAACCTTTGAAAGAGTTGTACAGACAGCCACCACATGTATGAGTTTTTGGGTAAATCAACATGACCTTTTACTTTAACATGGATTTGCGATGTATTGGAGCGGCATTGTTCTTTGCGTGCATGAAGGGAAATTCATTTCAAGTTCAAGTCCTAAACCTCCAATTTTCTCAATGGCATTATAAGCTTTATCGGGCAAACCACCATTACAAGCTGAATCTGTTGTATCACAATCTAATAATTCCTGCTCGGAATATTGTTCCAGTTTATCAGTCCTGACATCATGCAAATCTTCGACATTGCCGGTAACACTAAAAGCCCAGCAAGAGCCACATTGACCTTTTCTCTCAAATCGAATTCTTTGGGCAATTCAATGTCTGGAATTTCAGTTTAAAGCAGCATTACCCTCATCTCGTTGCCACATGCCGGTACGTTGTTTATATTCGGTACTGGCCAAATCAGCAAATTCAGTGATACCATATTTGGCACTACCACGCTCATTTGCATTCAAATTCTGTATGATTTTTAAATTTTTCTTGAAAATTCTCACACGCATTTGTCTTTCCATGGTGGTGTGATAACGACGATTTTAAGCTATTCGACTTTATTCAAACTATGATGATTTTGTTCCTTATGTGTCTTCTTTGCATATTCCAATGAACGAGTAGGGGTTTTCACCAATTGTTTTGTTACTGAATTAAGTTTGTTGCTGAACGGATTGTCAATTGCTTCGGATGTAAAAGTTTGCATAACAAATTGACGGAATCCATTTGGATTATTATTGTCCAGTGCTTTGTGAGATTTGGTTCAAAACAATTCAAAAACTGGTAGAAAAACACTTCAAAAAATTATTATGAATGCGTGTATGGAAACAATCAGCTGCTGCGTATGTATACGTAAAAATATTATGACGTTTGGCGATGTTGTCAATTAAATTGCTGAGAAATAAACGCAGAATAGCTCCAAAATAGCTGTTTTCTTCGTTCGAAATCTATTGTCAACACTCTCATTTTTCAACGCGAAAGAATGGTTAAGTGAAGTTTTTTTCGTGCCAACAAACATAGTACCCACCTTTAAAATGGATATTTTGTGAATTACTTCTGCTGGAAATCTATTCTAACACGCGGTCCAGATCGTTCTAATTTCAAATTGCCCGCATATTAATAAATATTAATGCTGTTTTATGACACCAACAGGAAGGAAATGGAATTATCAATGCAAAAGTGTTTACAAATAATGTTTAAGATATTTAAAGTTTTGTTGTTTGTTGTTTTGTTCTTATTTGTTGATATGTTCAATAAGATTATTTTTCAATTGTTATTATAGTGTATTATGTAGTGTAGTGTATTATTATATATTTTATTTTGACGAAAATTAATAAATTATACAAAATTCATAGAATTTTGGCTTTGACTTTCAATTTGAAATGGGGATATCATTCATACAAATTTTGGTTGAGAAGTATTTGTAACGATGTTAATTTTTAATTTGGCTCGCATCGTAAAT
Organism: Haematobia irritans; assembly: GCF_050003625.1. NCBI lineage: Eukaryota > Metazoa > Arthropoda > Insecta > Diptera > Muscidae > Haematobia > Haematobia irritans. The sequence continues at coordinate 129,296,254 of NC_134400.1, forward strand.
TGTTTGAGAAATTATTGAGTAGCGATGCATTTCAATTTGAGGATTACACTTGAGAAATTATTACTAATGTGTTGAATTTTACTGTTGAGGGTAATGTCTGTTTTTTGTTGAGAACGCGATTTTCTCAACAATTTCTCAACTTGTATATTACACTAATCCTTTGAAAAAATGTTTGAAAAATTGTTGAATTGAGTATTTTTCAAACATTTGTGTTTATTGGGAATAAAATAAATTTTTCAAAACATTTTTTCAAAGGATTAGGGTAATATTCAAGTTGAAAAATTGTTGAGAAAATCGCGTTCTCAACAAAAACAGACATTACCCTCAACAGTAAAATTCGATACAATAGCAATAATTTCTCAAGTGTTTCCTCAAATTGAAATGCATCGCTACTCAATAATTTCTCAAACAATTTACGATGCGAGCCAAATTAAAAATTAACATCGTTACAAATACTTTTCAACCAAAATTTGTATAAATGATATCGCCACTTCTAATTGAAAGTCAAAGCCAAAATTCTATGAATTTTGTATAATTTATTCATTTTCGTCGAAATAAAATATATAATAATACCCCTGCCAACATTTTTTGAATTTGGGGGCGCTTCTGAGAATCCCCACTACGTCGAAAACAATCATATACGACATCAAAAACTCGTCGGAAAAGCGCCGTCACTATTGAGAAGTTGTACCACGCCAAGTTACTACGAAAAAGTTTCTCATCAGTGCAATTATTAGGTGCCTATTTAGATCAATTTCGAAGGACGCCAATAAGAACCCCTGCAAACTATCAGAAAAAGTGCATTTTAAGGTAATTGTAAAAGAATCATTGTGGTCAAGTAAAACACGATTGTTTAGATGATAGATGTTTATTGATTTGATTAAACATTTATAATTTCTTATAAATATAACATTTTTCGGTTTATCTCATCACATTTAACATAATTTTTTGCATTAATAAAAGAATGATGTTGAGTTTTAAGTAGCAAGTTACATATTGCAGCGTCTATCAGCCAGTTTGTTTATTTTCGATGGAGACAGCGTGCCTGGAAAAATATTTGTAAAACGATCACTTTATTCTATTTGGAAAGTCGAAAATTGTTCACCATATACCTTTCACAATTTTAAGCGTAATATCTTTGTTTTCAGAACTTTATTTTATATTTTATTTAAATAAAATATAACAAGCTGGTTGCGCTTGGCATTTCACAAAAAATAAAATGGCTCTTCTAACAGTAGTGATGGCAAAATACTTTCATGTACATTTTGTACTTTTTGATATCCCTGCCAGCATTTCAAAGTTCCATTTCAACCTCATCGTTACCACAGACTCGTAAATGTCACTTCAACCATCATGAAAAGGTACATCAAAAAGTACATGCAAGTAATTTGTCATCCCTACTGTTAAAAAAGCCATTTTTTTTTTGTGAAACGCCAAGCGCAACCAGCTTGTTATATTTTAATTAAATAAAAACGAAAATAAAGTTCTGAAAACATAGATTATACGCTTAAAATTGTGAAAGGTATATTGGTGAACAATTTGGTGATTTTCCAAATGGAATAAAGTGATTGTTTTTCAGATATTTTACAGACACGCTGCCTCCATGAAAAAAAAAAACACTGGTTGATAGACGCAGCAACATGTAACTCGCTATTTGTAACTCAACATCATCATTAATGCCAAAAATTATGTTAAATGTAATGTAATAGTGGTATAAATGTTATATTTTTAAGAATTTGTAAATGTTTAATCAAATTAATAAATATCTAAACAAACGTGTTTTACTCGACCACAATGATTCTTTTACAACTATCTTAAAATGCACTTTTTCTGATTGTTTGGAGGGTCCCTTATTGGCGTCGTTCTAAATTGATCTATAAAGGCACCTAATAATTGCACTCATACGAAACATTTTTGTAGTAACTTGGCGTGGTACAACTTCTCAATAGTGACGGCGCTTTTCCGACGAGTTTTTGATGTCGTATATGATTGTTTTCGACGTAGTGGGGATTCTCAAAAGAGTCCCCAAATTCAAAAAACAAATTCAAACACAACAAATAGACGAACCTCTGTCGCAGTGTTTATCCGAACGTCTAAGGTCCGCGAAAGTCCGAAGGCATAATCGATACTACTGCATGTTTATGGGATCGATAACACATTTACCGATTATTTAGTCATCGCCGACAAGTCGTATCGATGAGACACATTGTAATGGTGTTTTCTTTTCTGAAAAAAGTGCTTTGCTGTCATTTTGTCTGTACAGAATGCGCATTTTTAAAATGTTACCAGCAACCTAAAAAAATGCTATCATTTCAGCGGGCAGAAAAGAATTCAAAGAAGGAAACAGGGCAATCGCAGCACTCTCGTTTGTTAGCAGTGCTGAAAATGCCCGTAATTTGCCTCTATGCGTGGCACTATTTTCACAACAGAATTCGAAGCCTTTTCGCACTTTTGCCTTTTTTTTTGAGAAAAGAACATAAAAAGTGCATTTTCCGACCAAAATGCAAAAAAGTGCGCATTTTTCATAAGAAAAGAAAACGCCATAAGATTCTTTACAAACACCGACAATCCTTTCGGAATAACTGATATCAGTTATTCCGGACGACAGTGCTCGTGTCGAAAATATCCCATATATTGTGCACATTATAAGTTAAGTCCGAAGGCATAATCGATACTGCTGCATGTTTATGGGATCGATAACACATTTGCCGATTATTTAGTCATCGCCGATAAGTCGTATCGATCCGACACACTGTAAGATTCTTTACAAACACCGACAATCCTTCCGGAATAACTGATAATCTATAAAGCGCCTAAGACGCATAAGTGTGTAAATATAACCATAGCGATAGGCGGTAGGCGAAACATTTTTGCCGCAACGGCAAATACAATAAGCTTGACGGCGAATAATTCCCTTTTTCACGTTTCCTAGCGTTTTTTGTTGTCAATACAGCACGCTTTGACAATATTAAACAATGAAGTTGAATAAAAACATACAATGGCTTATTATTTGTTGAGTTATTTCAAGAAAAAATAATCTACACCCCTGCCAACATATTTTGAATTTGTGGGCGCTTCTGAGAATCCCCACTACGTCGAAAACAATCATATACGACATCAAAAACTCGTCGGAAAAGCGCCGTCACTATTGAGAAGTTGTACCACGCCAAGTTACTACGAAAAAGTTTCTCATCAGTGCAATTATTAGGTGCCTATTTAGATCAATTGCGAAGGACGCCAATAAGAACCTCTGCAAACTATCAGAAAAAGTGCATTTTAAGGTAATTGTAGAAGAATTATTGTGGTCGAGTAAAACACGATTGTGTAGATGTTTATTGATTTGATTAAACATTTATAATTTCTTATAAATATAACATTTTTCGGTTTATCTCATCACATTTAACATAATTTTTTGCATTAATAAAAGAATGATGTTGAGTTTTAAGTAGCAAGTTACATATTGCAGCGTCTATTAGCCAGTTTGTTTACTTTCGATGGTGACAGCGTGCCTGGAAAAATATTTGAAAAACGATCACTTTATTCTATTTGGAAAGTCGAAAATTGTTCACCATATACCTTTCACAATTTTAAGCGTAATATCTATGTTTTCAGAACTTTGTTTTCGTTTTTATTTAAATAAAATATAACAAGCTGGTTGCGCTTGGCGTTTCACAAAAAATAAAATGGCTCTTCTAACAGTAGTGATGGCAAAATACTTTCATGTGCATTTTGTACTTTTTGATATGCTTCCCCCATCACAGTTCGCGATGGTTGTGGTGACATTTACGAGTCTGTGGTAGCGATGAGGATGAAATGGGACTTTGAAATGCTGGCAGGGACGTGTCCAGGCAACAGCAATTCCTAGTGGTGAGTTAAAAAAAAATTGATAAGTGATGGCAACACTATACCAGTTTTCGCCAAGGAGTTAGAATAAGTTTTAATTGAGCGACACGTCGCTAGCCGTCACGGTATTCCGTCGCGGATTTTGGGCTTCCCATAAGAAATACACGTAAATAAGTGTTCGCCTACCGCCTATCGCTATGGTTATATTTACACACATACACGTAAATAAGTGTTCGCCTACCGCCTATCGCTATGGTTATATTTACACACTAATGGCCAGTTTCTCATCCTCCGATTAATTTTAACCGGTGGATAGACCTCCGGTTAGTAAAATTTTTGTATGGGATCAGCTGTTTTATCGACACCATAAATAATAACAAGACATTGAGAAACTGGCCCTAACCCTGCCAACATTTTTTGAATTTGGGGGCGCTTCTGAGAATCCCCAGTACGTCGAAAACAATCATATACGATATCAAAAACTCGTCGGAAAAGCGCCGTCACTATTGAGAAGTTGTACCACGCCAAGTTACTACAAAAAGGTTTCGCATGAGTGCAATTATTAGGTGCCTTTATAGATCAATTTAGAACGACGCCAATAAGAGACCCTCCAAACAATCAGAAAAAGCACATTTTAAGATAGTGGTAAAAGAATCATTGTGGTCGAGTAAAACACGTTTGTTTAGATATTTATTAATTTGATTAATCATTTACAAATTCTTAAAAATATAACATTTATACCACTATCACATCACATTTAACATAATTTTTTGCATTAATGATGATGTAGAGTTACAAGTAGCGAGTTACATGTTGCAGCGTCTATCAGCCAGTGTTTTTATTCGATGGAGACAGCGTGTCTGTAAAATATTTGAAAAACAATCACTTTATTCCATTTGGAAAATCAAAAATTGTTCACCAATATACCTTTCACAATTTTAAGCGTAAAATCTATGTTTTCAGAACTTTATTTTCGTTTTTATTTAAATAAAATATAACAAGCTGGTTGCGCTTGGCGTTTCACAAAAAATAAAATGGCTTTTGTAAAAGTAGTGATGGCAAAATACATGTATGAAGTACACTTTGTACTTTATGATATGCTGCCCCCCATCACAGTAGGATGGTTGTAGTGACATTTACGAGTCTGTGGTAGCGATGAAGATGAAATGGAACTTTGAAATGCTGGCAGGGAAGTGTGTAAATATAACCATAGCGAAACATTTTTGCCGCAACGGCAAATACAATAAGCTTGACGGCGAATAATTCCCTTTTTCACGTTTCCTAGCGTTTTTGTTGTCAATACAGCATGCTTTGACAATATTAAACAATGAAGTTGAATAAAAACATACAATGGCTTGTTATTTCCTAGTGGTGAGTTAAAAAAAATTGATAAGCGATGGCAACACTATACCAGTTTTCGCCAAGGAGTTAGAATAAGTTTTAATTTAGCGACACGCCGCTAGCCGTCACGGTATTCCGTCGCGGATTTTGGGCTTCCCATAAGAAATACACGTAAATAATTGTTCGCCTACCGCCTATCGCTATGGTTATATTTACACACTAAGAGAGACAAAGAGCTATCGAATATAAGCGCCTTCCGTTAATCATCGCACCGCTGGGCACTTTTAGTACAAGATTAAAGAATGTGGTCAATGGAAAAAATGACTTGGCAAGACTGCCATCAAAGCAGCTGTTAATTTCTAGGTAGACAAAAAGAATTTACGGACGTGAAAAATATTACTAGCAAGAAAAAACTGTATTTATTTATAATTTCGCATCACAAACGATAATCGAAAATACAAGGCATACGAAAATTATGAAATAAACGTTGTAAAGTGCTAGGGGAAAGCAAACAATGAACTGAATTGTAAACGCGATGCAAATTTTTTTTATTTATTCACCGTAAGTCGTCTTGGTGGTAGGTACAGCTGCTATTGTGAATGCATGAGAAATTTGCCAAGTATTAACCGAACGCCGAAACGAACCAACGGCGATGACACGCAACAACACAAAGCAATAATAGATGAAGTGCAAAAACAGAACAGCAGAACAAAGAAGAAGATAACCATAAGAGCACTACGACCCACTACATAAGCAGCAGGAGTGTGAACGGAAAAAAAGCAATTGTACATTCGTAGATATACAAAAGAAATTTGATCCGGGGCTATTGGTGGACCATAAAATCACAGTTCCTCTACATCATCTACACGATAGAGAGACGACAATTGAAAAATAATTAGAGCAAAGGTTAACCAGCGGTAAGTGAAAAAAATTTATGTTCAGTGCATGAGTGCGTTTGACTGTGTGCGTGTGTGTGTGAGAGCGTGAGTGAGATGGCAAATGCAATGAAAAATTTCTTCAATCATTCACAATTGCTGTCTTCCTTCGTATTGTTAATGATAGCCACGAATAATACGAAAAAGCCATATCATTCAAAATAACAATAGAAAAGAGAAATCTGAAGAGCAACAACAATAATAAAAGAAGTATGAAATTTACCAAAAAACAGATAAAAATTGTCGGAAAAAAATTAGTAAAGTAAATCTAACAAAAAAAAGTATAATATATGGGTAGAATATTTCCAAAGACTATTTACAATATTTATATAGTAATAATACCATAGGCTAAGGAAAAGTCTAGGACTAATTTGATAAGTGCACCGTACTTTTTGATCCGCATGGGGCATGAGTGTTTTTTTTTTTAGAAAACCTGGGAGGTATTTAACATTTCATAAATCTTTATGGTGTCTGAAATGTGGATTTCAACCTTGCAGTTTTTATTGATTCTTCAACATGTATCCATTATCCTACACCATAATTAACTATCTCATCCAAAACAAACGAACAAACCAAGTGACTGCAACGGCAGACAAGTAATGTAAGTCTTTGTCGTCATTAAATGTTGCCGTTATATTTATGTATGTTTTCTTTGCCCGTTGCTTTTGCGAATATTTATCAAAATCGCAAAAACAAATAAACATTCCCCCCACTTCTCCCCTCATCATCTTAACCCAATTGTTGTAAAGCTGTAGTACACTACATTTCAGTTAAATTTGTGTATTGTTGTTTTTGCACTTGACGTCTGTTCGCAGACGAATTACGACGCAGTCGACGTTGCCCCAACCCATCATCATATGTATGTATGTACAATGTTCTATACTGTATACATACATGCATACATATCTTTCACCACATTATATTCATTCATTCAGTTATCGCCCGTTAATAACGTTCAGCTAGTGGTTGTCAGACTTTCATATAGAACGGTTGCCAGTTGTATGTTGTATTCTCGTGACATCGAATTGAAGTAGTTTTTCCTCATCGTTGCCTTAGTTTGTTGTTTTAAAAAAACCCGGTGTTGTTTGTAAAATTTCAAAATTTTTTGTTTTTACTTTTGGGTGCTTTGATTTCTTATGTGGGAAAGTTCATTGGACTTTTGAAAAGAATCGCTTCGGGCAATAAATTTACATCGGTTGAAAACAGAGTTGTAAAATAAAATCCCCAATTTTGGTGTAGCTCTTTCCAGTGTTTGCCTAAAATTCCCTTAAAAGTTAAAATCAAAAAATGTCGAGCTCCATTTTTGCTGGTGTTGAACAAGGCCCTGCCATTGAAGTCTTTGCCTTAAATCGGGCTTTCCAAGAGGATACCCATCCCAAAAAAGCTAATCTCGGTGTAGGAGGTAAGTGTAGAAATAGCAACAATATATTGGCGGCTTTTACAAATTTACCTTCTGTAAGCTATTCTATATATTTTCATATTTCTTTTTCGTCTACCCAATCAGTCATCATGCAAACTCTCCTATACATACACACAGGTATCTCAAATAATCAGTGCCGTGTCCCCATCTAGTTGGGCACCTATGACTGTATGTGTCTCAAGAATTGCTCGCTCTGTGTTTAGGATAAAAAAATGTGTTTTTTTGCGAAAATAATTCTCATTAATATTTTTTGCATTTTACTCGTTACTCACTGTTTGTTTTTTGAGTATTCTTTAGTTATTCCATAATAGCCCCACAAAAAATACAGTGAGGAGCGTTCTTATGTGATTGTATGACAACGTTGTTATTCCTCTTTAGATATTTGTGTTTCCATACAAACAGCGGCGCATTTGTACGAGATTTTAGAGGTCATCTTAAAGGTCATACGTTGGGTTTACTGGACGAAAGGCATATGAGAGGATATCCATAGACATTTCCCCTTTTCAATACCAACAATGTGATAGAAAATTACATAAAAAAACAATTTTTTTCTTCATTTCACTGGGGTTGTTTCATTCCGCTTTGTGTAATTATTAAAAGAAAATGAATGTTAAGATCGAAGGATTTCTAGTAAAGGGGTATTTGATAAGGTAGAAAGATATTCTCGATGCAGTAGCAAATGAATAAACTTTTTATATACGCCTTGTTTGGTCCTTTCAGACGCACATCCAATATCACTTATTTATTTATTTTATAATAATTATAAATGGATTTTTTTCTAGTAAAGAACATATGACATCAATAGAACTATACGAATTTACCATTTGACCTATACCTGTTATAAAATCAGAATGAACCGGCAATGTCCCATTGGATTGGTTTTACAATTTGGCCACCGTCGTGCAATGGTAGCATGCCCGCCTTGTGTAGAAAGGGTCATTGACTCAATCCCAGTTTCGATCGAACCCCTAAGTGGTTTCACGATAATGAATAGTGAGCCTAAACAAAAATAACGAGCTGCCATTATACCTAATAATGTAGTGCAATTTTTGAGCCTTTGCTATTAGCGTATGAATATGCAGAGATTGCTTTCGGCGTGAAAAAACGATGTTTTAATTTTCGGCATTTATATGCCTACTGCTTCGCCAATAAAAATGAGTTCCTTATTATTCAGCTAAATATCTAGAATGGTGTCTCAAACTGTGTCACGCTCTTACTATAGCCCCATAATAATTTTTTTGTTTTCTACAATTCATAATAAAATTTTACAATTTTAGGGTAAAATTTTAAAATACATATAAGTTTTTAATGTAGTTGTAGCAGTTTCAGGGATGCATTCTGAAATAATTTATGATTTGGCTTCATGGCCTTTATATACTTTTGTAATTTCTTTAATATAAAAAGAATTTTTATAGTTGATATGTGCCAAATCACTACCTGCAATATAGCTCTTAAAAAAACATATGTATATTTCTAATAGAATAATTTTGTTAAATACATTTTATCCGAATTATAGTCAGCCGAACTACAACAATCAGTCTCCAAGAGTGATTGCAAACTTTTTTAACCGAGGTCTCATGGGATCCATCATCAATTATTCCTTGCGGTCGCACTACAAACCTTAAACATTTTCATAATTATCATATCATCATAGAAACGATATTTAACTCCACAATAAATTTGACATAACCTAAATTGAATCATAGCCGCTCACATATATTAAGAATTAACGGAAAGTGGCACAACGGTAACGCTGGTTTCTACTAACAAATTTCTTTAGATGCTGATGTGATAATCCATATGTTGACTTCGCTCCGGGTTTCAGCGCAGCCGATTATCGAGTGAGCCTGGGTTGTAGGTAGTTAATCAATTTTGTAGAATGGTATTTGATCGGAATGGTGAATTTGAGCGCACATTCTTCCGCGCCTTACCACCAGTATTTTCGGTTGCTTGAGGTAATTTGTTGATAGATTTATGAGGCCATAAGTCTTAGGCGGGAATAATAATTATATTAATAATTAATAATACGTGAAAACACTTTACTTTCTGATCCTCCATTCGATACATTTTATAAATGGATAATCCTTCCATAACTTCTTATAAATGGATGACCCTTCCATTATTTTATGCTCAAAAAGAATGTGATTTCATATATCATAATCTACAATTGAAAAGCATTTAATACGCAATGGATCAGAATACACTTTATTCTAATGATTGAAAATAAGATGCCATATTAAATTCGGCAGAAGAGTTTACTCCAAGGAAAGAATATTGCTGAGAATTGGCAATGTGTGTTGAATGTAGTTATCTTTGACTTCTACATGCGTCTATCAATTGCACATTCAATTCAAAAGCCAACGTCATGACATAGAATGGTATGACAGCATATTGTTGCTACTGAGTTGATCAGATGGTTATTACCAGTGTATGTAGACCCTGTCATTGAATGTATCATGTCATACTGTGTGATACCACTCTGAGGAATTGTGAAATATTATAAAATTATAGCGGTACTTCCATACCGTTTGATGTCGAATATTTAACAATCCATATAATACATATATGGGGAGAGTTACCTGCTTGCTTTAGTTGAATTCATACGTTTAACAATAAATGATTGGATAAGCACTAATAAAAATATTACTTTAAACAATAAAAAATAAAGCCAATTCTGTTTTCCTTCTTTTTTTTTTAATTTTTACATTATTAATAGAAATAATAGCTGAAAACGAAAAGTTTTTCGCTACCAAAAAGTTTTTAAAAGGGGGCAACTTTTTCTTTCCATTTTCAAAATCTTTTTCATCTCTGAACTGTAAGTAATATTGAATGAATATTAGCATTTAATTTGCTGATTATATTTCCAAGCAAAATATGGTTAACTTATACTGGATGGGTGCAAATTTCCATCTTTAGCTAACGCCTCAATTTTAATCCAAGCTGTATTTGTATAAATTACTTTTAATACTCGAATATCTAATAGTCCATTCACATTAGGGTCGAAATCAACTAAAAGTAGATTTGAAATCACTTTTTATGTAAGGCAAATGAAATCTAGTTTAATGTGGATTTTTGGAATTGTAATGTTAATGAGGTATAAAGTAATGAAATTCACTTGAACTGTCAAACATATTTTTCCCAAATAACAAAAATGCATTTTGAGACATTTCCAACATGTTTAAGTGGACATTGATATTAATTTAATTTCAATGATTTGCACAATATCAATAAAAAGTGAAACACATGATTTCCGTTTATTGTTAATGGAAATCGAGATAAACTGAAGGTGGTAACAACATTTATTAAAAGCAATTAATGTTATCACCAGTCAAGTTGGATGTGGCTTTAAATCGGATCAATGACATGTGTCAGTTGAATAAACCCTTCAGAAATTGTGCGTTCTCTGGAAAAGTATACTAATATATATATCCCATAAACAAAAAATCTTGAAATCAAATAAGTATAAAATTAATGATGATATCATTACAAAGCATATTTGTTTTTATCCTTATTAATTCTACTATCCAATACAAAAGTTCACCCAGGTGTTCTAATGTGTTTTTCCAACTTTGATCGAGCCTACTGGTTTTCAAATTTTTTAAAAATTAATTTAAAAATAAGTAAAAAGCAGTTATGAATTGAGTATATCTATAGCCACAGAGAAACTGCTCTATATACAGCGGCATAATAAAGGCATACTTTTCTAAATGCCTTTTGTTTTAGATTTTATACTTACGATTTTACCAAAAGTTAAATAAATCTCTACACAGATTTAAAAATAAAATAAAATAAAATAAAATAAAAAAACGGAGCAAACACGTTTTTAAACAAATAATTTGTGCACTTGATTTTGAGGTCCACTTTAGGTCCATAGTCTAATATCTAGAAAATGATCTTTAATAGCTTGAAGCTGATTTTCCCATATGATATGATTTTCTCTACGGTGGAGGGGAGTATAGTATAATTGATCATAGCAACTATCGCAGGTATTGCTACATTCCTTAGTTGGCAATGAAATGTTAATTATTTTACTAGTTTTAAATACACAACGTCTTTTTGTTTATAAAAATTTGCGATAAGTTGTCAATTGTTTACCGGCAAAAATATATATGTATAACTAATTTAAAATCTACTATTTACCACTAATATTTACATAGGGAAATTTAGTTTTTGTGTATCTCATAAACGATTATAAAACAAAAAAATAAAATAAAACAAGTATATACAGTAGTAAGTTCGGCCGGGCCGAATCTTAAATACCCACCACCATGAATCATATATAATACTCGTAGTTTCCTTTGAAAACTCTTCGTCGGTGCGGGTATCTTGATAATATATGTAGTGTTTAAGGGGGTTTGATAACAAATATTCTCCCAAGCAGATCAATGCAACCAGTACACTTCCCGAAGATAAATTTAAAGATTCTACCTGTGAAAACTAGAACAGATTCTGGATCTACAAGAACCAATTTTGTTTGAATTTTAGAGAAATCATAAACATATCGTGTAAATGATGAAAAAAGCCTTGATTTGAAATCTTAAATCCGTAGATTTTTACCGCCATTATAATTTAAATGATAACGAGGAGTAAAATCTGGAAATTTCATTTTTAGTTTCAAGCAATTTATATGATCAGTGCTCTTGCTATACCCTCAAGAAGTAAATCGGTCAATCGATCAATGTCTTACATAATGGACCGGTAGAAATAAATGCGATACAAATTTTTACAATTTCAGGCAAAGTGGATAAAAACTACAGATTCTAACAGCCTAAGAAATAAATCCGGGAGGTAGGTCTATATGGGACCTATACCAAAACATGGACCAATACTCAAAATTTTCGACACACCTCCTTAAGTTCCTCAAATACCTCTAGAATTCCAATTTCAGACAAATTGGTTAAAAACTACGAAATCTAAAATCGGGCGATCAGTCTATAAGGGGGCTATACCGATACGGACCATTTTCGACACACCTCTTTATGGTCCTAAACTACCTCTAGATTTCTAATTTCTGGCAAATTAGATAAAAACTACGGATTCTATAAGTCCAAGAAGTAAATTTGGGAAATCGGTCTATATGGGGGCTACAACGAAACATGGACCGATACACCCCATTTTCTGCACACCTATTTGTGGTCCTAATTTTAGGCAAATCGAATAAAAACTACGGTTTCTAGAAGCTCAAGACCCCAAATCGGGGGATCTGTTTATATGGGAGATATATCAAACCTTGGACCACTACTCCCCATTTTCGACACACCTATTTGTGGTCTTAAAATACCTCTACATTTTCAATTTCAAGCAAATCGGATAGATATGGGGGCAATACCAAAACATGGACCCATACATCCCATTTTCGGCACACCTATTTCTGGTCATAAAATACCTCTAGATTACAAATTTCATGCAAATCGGATAGTAAATACACGTTCTAAAAGCTCAAGAATTAAAATCTGGAGATCGGTCTATATGGGGGTTGTACAAAAACAGGGACCGATACAAGCCATTTTCGATTTTCAATTTCAGACAAATTGGATAAAAAATACAGTTTCTGGACGCCCAAGAAGCAAAATCCGGAAATCGGTTTATATGGGGGCTATACCAAAACATGGACCGATAGGCATAATTTTCGGCACACTCTTTAATGGTCCTAAAACACCTCTAGATTTCCAATTGCAGGATTCAAATTGCCCCGGACCCCAAATCGGGAGGTCGGTGTATATGGGGACTATATCAAAACTTGGACCGATATAGCCCATCTTCGAACTTGGCCTGCCTGCAAACAAAACACGAATCTGTGCCGGACGATAGCGCTATAATTGAAGGCTGTAGAGTGATTACAACAGACAGACGGACATGCTTATATCGTCTTAGAATTTCTTCCTGATCAAGAATATATACTTTACATGGTCGGAAATCGATATTTCGATGTAGTACTGTCTTACATAAATTCTCTGAATATGATCGATCGTTATAATAGAATGTGATTTTGAATCTTGTTTTGTTTTTATTTTCCAATTGTATAATTTGGGAAATTCTTTAGTGGTGCTTCATCACAAATTAAAGACAATTGATAATGCTTTTGTGTTTATTAATAGAAACAATTTATTTCATTTAAGAAGACCTAAGATTCTTTGCAAATGCTAACATGCAAATTCATGTTGACATTTTCGCCTTCGTTTTTAACGTCTGTCACGATGACATAAATTTTGTACTCTGGAACAGAGATGACGGCGGCGATGATAATCATTTTTTTTGTACCAAATACGATCAATACTCGATACAAAACTGATATATAAAAAATATTTGTAAATATTTTTTTATTTCTGATTCTGAATTTCTGAAAAAAAAACAATGAAGAATCATTGAAAAATCGTGAAGGAATCGGATATTGTCCCAGTCTGCTTTTCCGAAAATTTGTCGACTTCTGAGAAAGAGGAATTCAAAATGTATTTCTCTGAAAAAGGACTGGTATATTGGTGTTAAATAAGGATCACACTTTCTGTACATATTGATACCACAGTGGTGAACTGAGTGTTTCCCGATTCCATTTTTAGTTCAATAACACGGGATCTCCGGGTTCGAACGGCGTTTCACATTTCATCTGCTATTTGTCCCTAATGTAACTCACGAGATAAGCAATAAACTATCACGAATCTCTTCGGGTCGGTCATCGTCAAGTCGGCTAAGATGACTAGCGACCTAAAATCATATTTGGCTCGCTGTATACCGCTTTCGTTGTGGTGGTTATAATCGAATTAAAGAAACGTTGACCAAAATCTACGGAGTACTTTCTGGGCTAGAATATCCTTTATTTTTCTTTGTTCCCATTTTTTGAAAGATTTTTAGCATTGTTTAGATTTTATACTTTGGTCACGTACAATTATATCTTATTAAAAATCATTCACAATTATTTACTCTAACAAAAAGTAAACAACAATATTGTACCCCACGAGTTTATGGTACCCCGCTAATATCAACAATTATTAGATATTTCATCGTTACATAGGGAAATAGACTAAAACAACATATGAGCTTGAATGACATCATTTAAGAAAATAATACTGTTGTTTTGTTTATTATTTTATTAATAGTACGTTTAGTCTGGGGTATGAACTGAAGGGATCTGTTATGGATGGAGTGGATTCTATGTGGATTTTTATTTGTTCAATATTGTGTTTCATTATCAGCAATAAATATGATTAGTTGATAATAAATGCCCGAAATCCATGATGCTCTTTGCATCAATTGATGTGAATAACGTAAAAATATTATTTAACAAATAATTAATCCAAAGATAAGACAAATATTCAATACCAAATCAGTTAAATGTTATGCTTGGTAAACATAGTCACGTTACTCTCTTCGCTTCGTTGATGAACACAAGTAGGTCAAGTGTTCCACGTTAATATACAATGTATTGTACATAGATTTGTACTATTGGCTGATTAACTTGCCTTCTTATCTCTTTTAGAACAACAAAAGGAAAACATGATTTTTTCGTTGACAAAATTTCAACTGATAGATCCGTGGTATTGAATTTCTCACGATTAGTGTGGACTTTCTTCGGTTTAGACTGCAAGGATGGTCATCAAAGTTCTTAGCCTCAAATAAACGATTTGCGATATTTTTGCCCAGCAGAGCTTTAGCAGTTTTAATCGGTCAGAACATTTACGTTGTATGAAGCCTGCAAAATTGACATCCGTGATGGCTAGTCCTCATTCGATTGATATTTGTGCTCAGCGAGTGATTTTTTAAGTTTCTTAAAAAGGAGCCGCCAAATTCTGGGAATATGGTTGATGGGTAGCAGTTCGACCGATTTGAACGTGGGAACAGTGTATTCTTCGCCAAAAGAGGTCGTATTATTTATTTATTTATGAAGTATATCATAAAACAAATTTATAAAATATTGTTAAAATATACCGGACAACACAGAACTGAGTCACTAAGTTAAAGGGTTGTTAGGGAATCTTTACTATGCGTATCTTTTAAACTAGCGTACCCAATAAGGACCTTTAAAATGTATAAATGTAAGATTAAATTAAACTATTACTTTTACACCTTTGTAAATTTAATGATTCTCAATGTATTTAAAACATGAAAATTCTACAGATCACTTAAAATGTCCCCATCGCTACAAAATACATAACATGGAGATAAAATCGAACTTTGAACTTTTTAAGACATCTCGGCGTCGGTAAATTTTTCATCAAACATCTCCAATAGGAGATAAATCGTACGACCAATCCTATAATCAAATTTACGTTTTATTTATCTGTTGCAGACAGAGAATGAAGCCGCCGAGTCGCGCCGCCGATTTCAGTCGCCGCCGACCATTTTTTGCCAGTCGACGCCGCCGCCGAATATGTCGACTCATCTCGACTCAATTTTAGCCGCCAATTAATCAAAAATGTCGATTTAAATCAGAAAAATTTATATATATTTGACGTATTTTTTTCAAAATTTTGAACACAACCAATCATATTTAAGCTGCTATAATAATTTAGCAAAAATTTAGCTCAGAAAATTTGAACGAAATGTAAATTTGTTTGTAAGATAGGTTGTACAACTAATCTCATTATCATTCGATTAACTTCAAATTGATTTTGTAATGGATAATTGTCCGCCGCCGAGTGAACAAATTTATATCGGCTCAGCCATCAAGCCGCCGCCGCTGGAGGCAAAAATTTAGTGTCCGCCGCCGCCGACAAAAATGGGTCGGCTTCATTCTCTGGTTGCAGAGCAGAGAATGAAGCCGCCGAGTCGCGCCGCTGATTTTAGCCGCCGGTGACCCTTTTTGGCAGTCGATTCCGCCGCCGAATATGTCGACTCATCTCGAATTTAGCCGCCAATTGATCAAAAATATTTATTAAAAGTTGAAAAAATATATTACAGCCAATTTCTCATATCCGAAACGAATGCTTTCGTTCGACTAGAATGCCCAAAACAGCTGAATTTATAAAGGAAAATCACCTGATTTTGGCATTTCAGTCGAACGAAAGCGTTCATTTCGCATTTGAGAAATTGACTGTTAATAATTGATGTATTTTCTGCCAAAATTTTTAACTTTAGATCAAAAGATTTGAATGATATATAAATTGGTTGTACAACTAATCTCATAACCATTCAGATAACCTCAATTTGATTTTATAATGGATAAATGTTCGCCACCGAAAATACAAATTTTTATCGGCTTATGCGCTTTATGCCCTTTACAGACTATCAGTTATTCTGGACGACAGTGCTCGTGTCGAACATATCCAATATATTGTGCACATTATAAGTTAAGTCCGAAGGCATAATCGATACTGCTGCATGTTTATGGGATCGATAACACATTTATAATGGGAAAAATTGAATTTTTAAGTTTAACAGGAATGTTTATTCATTTATTGCCAGCTGAAAAGAGACGAGTCAATTTTGGCGGCGCCGTCGCGACTCTGCGTCATCATTCTCTGTTGCTTACTACTATACTTATTGAAACTTCTCGAACATCGACACTCTGAAAAGCGGACAACTTTCGTGAGACGTTTGCTATGTTATCACACTAAAATTAATCTCTCATAAAAAGATATCCCTAAATGTGGACAAATTTAAGCTACTGTGAGTGTCCACTTCTGAGAGGTTTCCGCAGAGGAGGAAATACAAGAGAGCGAAACTGCGTCAGTAGGTGGCTGTCATGAGGAAAATTTCTCTAATATTTTTGTCGGCGTTTCTCTCAACTATCATACAATTTGGGTCGGCATCACCCAGTTCTGTTCTCTGCCGGCCTTACGAAAAGGAAAATAGGATTTAGAACCTACTTTGAAATAACAAAAGTCTTTTTTATAAATGTTTTCATTCTATTAAATTTTTGGCAGACAATTTGAGATTATAACTGGCGACGTTTCTATAACTAATTTATCAAAGCAGCGCTTCGAAAGCAACGCCGGTGATACCAAAACGCTGCGGTCATTGTGCGACATCTCTACGGTTGACATTTGTTTTCTTTGCAGAAGAGATCTTTTCGTCCTCTTGTTTTTGTACTCTATAGGTTACACTGTATACTCTTACCATACATTTATTTAAAAGATTTTTTGGGGATTGTGTATAAAACACGTGGCAACATTGGCTTGAATTAATTGAAATCATTAGGAGTCAAATTACCATTGCCATGGTTTTTATGCAAAATTTTCAAAAGTCGTTCAAATATAAGTATAATAAGAACGACGCATTGCTCTCTTATATATATCGTATGTATTTTCCTGAAAATCTTATGAGGGGCAAGGGGAAATTTGTGTTTATCGATTGATTTTGGCCAATATCAAGGGTGAAAAGATTTGCCAACTATTTTTGCAAACCTCTTCTACGATGCAACGTGAATGCCCCCCACAGCTTCATACCATTTTTTTTATACAGGCTTACCACCTTTCAAAGTGGCCTTTGTGCACTTACGTTTGTAATAGATTAAAGAGTGACTGTTTTTTCACCATATGGCAAGGCTATAAAATGTGTCAGCTGTATGTGTGTGTTTATGAACTAAAATATAAAAGTACCTACAAATTGAACCAACGAACGAAAGTTATAACATTTTGCATAAATTGGAATATTAAAATAAGAAATAACATTTGTTTTCTTTTATCATTGATGTTGTTGTTGCTTTTCAAAGTTTTATTATAATTATATGTGAGTATTAAGTGAATATAAGATAATTTAGTTGTACATTGGGGATTGCAGCAGACGTAGCTGCTTATTGTGTCAAAATCATGTTTTTGTTGTTTGTGACTTTCTTTATTACGACAATCGAATACCACAGCACCAGCAGCTCATCATCCAAACCTTTCATATTTCTTTTCCTAAACATGATGACTTGTGGATAAAATGCGTAAATTGTAACAAAGAAAGAGGCAGAAACAACAATAACAAAATTGCCCAACTGAAGGTATTACCAAATGCGACATAGTCCACGAGCAAAACGCATATTTGTGCAAAACGAATTATGTCTACAATAAACATTTGTAAGCATTCGGATTTCTTCTAAAGGAGATATTTGACACATTATTTCTTAGAATTAACTATTTTCCTTTGAATTCATGGACCCTTATGGGTCATCAAATATATCTTATGAATCAACAAACAGCATTTGTGAATGATTGAATGAAATTGTGTGTGTGTGTGTTTTACATTTTCAGTACTATTCCATAAACTAAAGGATTTTAATTCCCATACTTAGAGCCGAACGTATCGATGATGTCTACTGAACTCGAAGTGGCAACAGTAGCAGCAGCAACGGAACAATCATGCAGTGATAAACAAAAACAGTGCGGCGAAAACAATGACACATCAGGCATCAATGATCCAGAGCGCAACATCCCTTCATCGTCTTCCGAAGATAGTGCGTTGGCGTCCAAAGTGTCGTCATCTGCAAATGGTACATCATCTACAGCTCCCATAGATTTAAAACGGTACTCTCGTCATGCTTTAATTTCTCTACGCAAGGAACAACGATCTCTGGAACATCCTGAGTGTTCTCTAAAGCCTGAACTGCAAATTCTGTCCATTTGGAATTGTCGTCTGCGCAATGAGCTACAGTATTTGGGATTGTGGAAGGCCCCCAATAATGGTAACCAATATGGAAATTGTACTGGGTGTCCTGGTTGTAGTTCCAATGATGGCGTCTGCGATGGTATTGGCGACGACTCGGCTTATGAATTGGGTAACGATGGTGGCGGCTACATCGGTGGTTTACATCAGCCACCGCACATTGGTGGTGTACCTACTGCTTTGTTGAACAATAAACGAACTTTGCGTCCCCGTTTTATGAATCCTCAGCGTGGCATTAACACGTCGACATCTGCGATAGGAAGTGGTGGTATTAGTGGTTATATTGATCATCGCAGCATATCTTCGTCTCACTTGATGCCGGCCTTTGTGAAACGGCGGTCGGGCAATAATATTCCCGGAAAGCCAGGAGAAGGCAGTGGACCGCCCAACTTACGTAGCGTAAGTGCTGGCAGTGGCGGTGGTTACCCTGGTCCCAATGATAACGACAGTTCTGATGGTAATGATGAGCATAAATTAGTAACGGATGCATCCACTTTGCATGGCATAGGGGGTGGTAATCTCAAGCGTAAAGAGCTTCTAAAGCCCATGAACATATTCAAATCTTCCCCAAATAGTCGACCCAATAAAGATGATTTGTATACAGATTCATCTCAACCTGGTTGGATACCTCCTATGTCCAAGTTGAATTCTGAGTATTCCCCTTCGGGTGCTAAATCCCTGGCCGGTGGGAACAAGAGACTGGTGTATGAACGTCGAATCGGGAGTGGACGTTTAATGCCTCGAGAGGACAGCTGGGGTGATATGCGATCGACCGAAGGCAAGCGTTGCGAAAAGGACAAGCTGATAACATCACAAGGTAAATACAACGACAATGGTGGCATTACGGGTAACGCTGCGGACAAGTTGAACCTACGCAATGCTTCAAGTCGTTTCGGGGAGTCACGGAACGCAGACCGATCCCACTACGAACGCCATGCCCCCGTTGAAGGGCCCGAAAGTGATATTAATAATCGTGACAAGTATGATGCGAGCACTGTAGCCGGTCAACGGACAATGTCATTTCGAAGTCGGGGATTTGTGGGCAAAAGTCGAGACCATCGAGATTTTAATGACTTTCGTGAGACGCGGGATTTGCGTGCAGGTGTAACACGTGAACGCCGAGAATCGAGGGAGTACAACAGGTACAGTAAAGACGAGCCTGAATGGCTTAGTGAAGGTCCAACCTCTCAACACGATACAATAGAATTGCGTGGATTTGAGGAATTGGACATGGCGGAGACCGATGCAGAGGCGAATGGTGATAAAGACTCGCAGAACCGAAATGAAAGAAAAGATTCGGAAAGTTCCTTGTTCAATAGTAGCAGTAATTTGAATACGTTAACCAAAGAGAAACCTGATGGCTCACATGAAACACTAAACTCTGATAATAATGTCAAATACGACATTAGAGACTCCTCGGACATTGAAGTGCAAGACAAAAACTCCAATGATGGCTCTGGAAACAAGGAAGCAGCTGCAGAATCTCCTTCCTTAGATACCACCATGGAGAAACAAGCCGAGCAAGTAGTGGCGGTCTCTGTAGCCGTGGGAGCTGCCGAGGATGCTGCAGCAGTTGCCGCCGCCTCGGTTTCGGTGAGACCAAACGAAGCTGTACATATAACCGAAAGATTCTTCGAGCATTTTCTCAACATAGATACTTTGGAGAGTTCTTTGATTGGTGGCCAACAAACGGCTTTGCCATATACCGAATCTGCTGGTTCATCTCGTTTTAGTCGTTGGTTCCGTAACAACGCCGAAAACAATAACAATGACGTGATACAAAATGACATGTCATCTCCGCCTATGGGTGAAGAGAAGAGGCAACAAGGACCACCACCTCAACTACCCCATACGGACTTGAATGAGAATCAAAATGATGTAAATTCATTGATGGCATTCTTTAAAAGCGGCAATGTACCCACACCAGATTTACCCAAAGGCTTCCCCTCTGCTCAAACACTAAGTGTTGGAGAACTCGAAGCTAGAATGCGTAAAATGGATCCAAATGGAGAGGTGGGTGCCGAGGTCGGCAATTTTATGGTACACGGGTGTAACGATGGACAAATGCAAAACGCTGAAAATACTCCACAAAGTAACGAAATGTCTGGGCAAGATATGGGGGCTTTCCGCAAATTATTAGATCAATTGGGTAAGCCCAAAATGGATATGTCGATGAACATGATGATGCCACCTGGTGGCGAGCAACATATGCCGGTACCAACACCGATTGGTATGTTACTACCAGGTATGATTCCTCCACATGGTCTACAACATCCCACACCGCCACCATTAAATATGTTGGATCATGAAGATATGTTGAAGCTGATGCATCAACAGCACATGATGAGACGACATCAGACAATGCTCAAGATGATACCGCCGCAGCATCATCGTATGCCTCCACAGCAGCCATCACCCCAGCAGTATCAAATGCAGGGAGTAGGAGGAAATAAAAATGTACCAATGGTAGGTGCGTCACATCATCCTCATCTTATGTCTCCAATTATGGGAAATCATATGCAGGATCAGCCACAACAACAACAACAACAGCAGCAACAACAACAACAACCCAGACCTTTACATTCACCAACTCCATTGGCATTCACGCCCACTTCCGTTCTACGTAAAATGACAGCGGAGAAAGAGAACAATACCCAACAAACGCCAATACCCATGATATCTCCACAACAACAACAACAGCAGCAGCAATTATCTGGACCACCAATTCAAACACCTCCTCCATTGCAGCAGCACATGATAAAACTCTCTCAGCAGCAACAACAACAGCAATCACATCAACTTCAGCAACAACAACAACAGCAACATATTAACCCGCCTAGAATGATACTCGGAGCTGGAAATCTACAACATTTGCAACAGCAACAACAGCAGCAGCAACAACAACAGCCACAACAACCCCAACAAATGCCACCAAATCCCGAAGGTAGCCCACAAATGTTACCACCACATTTGAGGAATCAATCACTTGCTGGCTTGAAATGGCCACCTGGTTTCATCGGTGGACCAGTACAACATCCATCTATGGTGAATTCCATGAATAAGCCGATGGGACGTCCCATATTGAAGGGACCGGTGTCACAAGTTATGCAACATCCACAAAATCCACTAAAGCAGATGCCCAACCATCTAAACGACACTCAAAATGCTCAAAATCAAATGCAACAGTTTTCTCAACAGCAACAAAGCCAACAACAACAGCAGCAGCAACCACCACCACCCCAAATGTTGGGTGGTCATCCCTTCCCAGCACACTTCATGCAAAATCAATCACCACAAAATCAGAATCACCCACATCATTTGTTCCAACAACAACAACAGCAACAACAACAACGCTCTTTGGAAATGCAACGCCAGATATTCCAGCAACATCCATTCTTAGATATGGCCGTTGCAGCGGCTGCTGTTGCTCCACCACATCCCCATCACCAACAAACATCGGCTAATAATGAAAACAATTCTGCCACGAATTTAAATTATCAAGCGGACGGACGCTTATCACCTACCAGCAATGTGTTGGCTCAGTGGTTCTCACCTGAGGTTCTAGCCAAGGCTTCTGCAGGAAAGCTGCCATTATTAAACATGAACCAGGCCTTGAGCTTGGAAGCATTGGAAAAGAGTATACAACATTCCTCAACGCCTGTACACAATTAAAAATAAAAAGGAAATTACAAAGATGATGAAGATGAGAAATACAACAAGAAAAAGAAGAAGATAACAAATGCTTATAACATTAAATTATAATAAAAAAAATTGAAAAACAACAACAACAAACATACATATTAACGTTATTGTAATTAGTTGGATATTGAAAAAGAAGATGAAGAAGAAGAAAAACAAGAACTTGATTCAAAAAAAAAAAAAAAAACAACAAAAACAAATCACATTTTTTTCTTTTTTTTTGTTCTTTTTGTAAATTTTGAATTCGTCAGTTTTTTTTTCACAAGTTTTTTGTGCCAAAATATGGTAAAAATAAAAAGAAGATAACAAGAAAGAAAACAACTACAAAACTATGACGTCTTAATATCTATAAATTTCTATGTAACGATTAAAGTTCTGTAAACCCCTAAACAGCCCACCCTTAGGTTCATCGCAGATGTGAGGTTTTTCATAACAAATGGCAATATTAGAGGGGGTTTGATTTTTAGTGCTTATATTGAACGCCCAAGAAATCAAGTCGAAAATTTTACAATATCTATCCCAGCTCCATTCCCCGCAAAGAAAAATTAGAAATATCTTAACATCGGAGGAATATCTATTTATTCGTGTGGCCATTATCTAGAACAGAACAATTTTCAAAAATCCATTATTCATCACCAGTAATCCCCCAATTCACGTACATCCTTTCTATATACTTTGAACTTGTTTCTTAAAAAAGTATTGCTCTGTATGATTGTCCCATATTTAGTTTTTATAATTTTGTATCATAATGTCTCGCCCCTCGAACATATTGTATTTAAAATTAGGGGAAAACGAATTACCATAATATAATTTTGTATAAAGTTTGCTTATTTATATATCTTGCATATATACATACATATGTACATGTTCAAAAAACAAATCATTTTCTTTGCTTTCGTTTCGTTATTCGAAATTGATTTTATAAATAAAATATGAAATGAAACTGATAACTGCTCTGATAACCCTAAATAGTTTATTGTTTTGGGTGTAAGTTGATTAAGCTAACATTTCTTCCATTATTATTTTGTGTTTGGTGTACTATTCAAAAAGGTCTAATCAATGCGATCTGTCGTTTTTTTTATTATTTTGTAATGCATTACGTTTGATTTTATTTACATCAGCATCCTTCCAATTATTATCATGTTACTATTCTGGATTGTTGGCATGTTTGTGTTGAGTTTTTTACCATCATGTGACGCGATACGCCCTTTTTATTATCTGTTGTTAATGAATACAGCTTATTTTGATTTTATATTAAATAGAATGAGTACAGCGTTGCCACAATGAATTTTTATTTTGGACCAACATTTTTCCAAAATTCGTACCAGCGGACCATTCTTCTAAATTAAATTAATATCATTTAAAAGTTAAAAATTATCCAAAATTTTACTTCGATTTTATTTCTAAAGAATTTTGTCAAAATTTTATTTCTATAGAAAATTTTGTCAAAAATTTTATTTCATCAGAAATTTTTGTTAAAATTTTATTAAAGGCCGGTATGCACCTCTAGCGAAATTTTCGGTAGCAAAAATTTATTTAAGTCTACAACAAAAAAACAGGGCTGTGTACACAAATTTTAAACCAGCTAATCGCTTTTAAAAATTGTTAATAAAGGGTGATTTGTTAAGAGCTTGATAACTTTTTTAAAAAAAAAACGCATAAAATTTGCAAAATCTCATCGGTTCTTTATTTGAAACGTTAGATTGGTCCATGACATTTACTTTTTGAAGATAATTTCATTTAAATGTTGACCGCGGCTGCGTCTTAGGTGGTCCATTCGGAAAGTCCAATTTTGGGCAACTTTTTCGAGCATTTCGGCCGGAATAGCCCGAATTTCTTCGGAAATGTTGTCTTCCAAAGCTGGAATAGTTGCTGGCTTATTTCTGTAGACTTTAGACTTGACGTAGCCCCACAAAAAATAGTCTAAAGGCGTCAAATCGCATGATCTTGGTGGCCAACTTACCGGTCCATTTCTTGAGATGAATTGTTCTCCGAAGTTTTCCCTCAAAATGGCCATAGAATCGCGAGCTGTGTGGCATGTAGCGCCATCTTGTTGAAACCACATGTCAACCAAGTTCAGTTCTTCCATTTTTGGCAACAAAAAGTTTGTTAGCATCGAACGATAGCGATCGCCATTCACCGTAACGTTGCGTCCAACAGCATCTTTGAAAAAATACGGTCCAATGATTCCACCAGCGTACAAACCACACCAAACAGTGCATTTTTCGGGATGCATGGGCAGTTCTTGAACGGCTTCTGGTTGCTCTTCACTCCAAATGCGGCAATTTTGCTTATTTACGCAGCCATTCAACCAGAAATGAGCCTCATCGCTGAACAAAATTTGTCGATAAAAAAGCGGATTTTCTGCCACTGATTTTGGTAATAAAATTCAATGATTTGCAAGCGTTGCTCGTTAGTAAGTCTATTCATGATGAAATGTCAAAGCATACTGAGCATCTTTCTCTTTGACACCATGTCTGAAATCCCACGTGATCTGTCAAATACTAATGCATGAAAATCCTAACCTCAAAAGAATCACCCTTTATATGTTCCAAATATTCCTCAAATAAATTGTTTATTATTTACAGACCTTTTAAAACTTTTACGCACACAATGATTGTAATAAATTAAATGTTTGCTGCCAAAATATGATTTTGACAACCCTGTTATTTTCATTAGAGGTGCGTACCAGCTTACGAAATTGAACGCTACCGAAAATTTCGTTAGCATAAATAGCAATGCATTTCTTATGGGAATGAAATTTTTCGCTAGAGGTGCATACCGGCCTTAATATAGAAAATTTTGTCAAAATTTTATTTCTATAGAAAATTTTGTCAATATTTTATTTCTAAAAAAATGTATTTCTATAGAAAATTTTGTCAGAATTTTACTTCTATAGAAAATGTAGTTAAAATGTTATTTATATAGAAAATTTTGAAAAAATTTTATTTCTGTAGAATATTTAGCCAAAATTTTATTTCTATAGATAATCTTGTCAATATTTTATTTCTTTAGAAAATTTGTCAAACTTTTATTTTTTTATTTATTTATAGATAGTTAACGAAAATGTTTATTTCTCTATAAAGTTTTTACAAATTTTTCTCCCTATATAAAATTTTTGCATAATTTTGTATCAATATAAAATTTTGTATACAGTTTATTTCTGCCAAAATTCTAAATCTATAGAAAATATTGTTTATTTCTTTCTATAGAAATTTTTGTCAAAATTTTATATCTATAGAAAATATTGTTTATTTCTAAAGAAATTTTTGTCAAAATTTTATTTCTATTTCTGATTGATTATCGTTGACCTTTTTATTTTATTTTTAAGCAATACTTATCATAGTTTCGGCTATAGGTCGATTAAAAAACATAGGATTGATGTTTTTATTTAAGTTTTATTTCAAATATTTCGGTTGACTTCGTCAAAACCGTTTTCAAGGCTGAAGTGAAACAAAAAACAGAAATTTTCAAATTTAATTACAAAAATCACGAACAAACAGAATCAAACAATAAATCATTTAACTACTATTACTATGTACATTTATTCTGGTGTGCACAGCTTTACACTCTGTTTTACACTGAATCTAATTTTCTCTTATTGTATTGTATGTCTATATATTCGAGCACAGTTCTCAATGTCTTTCTTGTAATTCATTCTCTCGTAAAGTGGAGTGTTGATAATGTGTAGCATTTCAAGAGTAAATCTGCGTCTGTAGTTGTTTTCGTGGTCTAGAATTTTTACGTCTTCTAAATTTGGCTTGTGACCTGTGAGCGCACAGTGGGCCGCAAGCGATGTTTTTTGCTCCATGGGTTTTTCAGTGGCTTTAATATCCGATTTGTGAGAAGATAATCTAGTTTTCAGTTTTGTCATTGTAGTACCAATATATGTCTTTTTACATAAATTGGATTTGTCACCTTTACATTTAATCTTATAAATTACATTGCTTTTATCGTCATTTTTGATTTTAGTTTTACTAAATAATCCATTTACTGTTTTCGTAGTTTTTAACGCGAGCTGATATTTCGTTTTGTCGTACAAATTAGACTTGCACAGTCTTTCCGAAAAGCCAGATATATACATATGTCACTGGCTTGTAAATTTTAAGTTCTTTTTCGGTATTTTCATCTTGGTTGTTAATCTGCTTTGATTTTACTTTATATATTAGATTTTGAATTGTCCTTAATGGGAAATCATTATTGGTCAGTATTCGTTTGATTTTCTCTACATTTTCGAAATGAAAACTAGGATCACTAATGTTGAACACTCTCCTGATGAAGTTCGTCGCAGTATTGATTATGATACGTTTGCTATGATTTGAATAAAAGTTAAGTAGACGTCCCGAAGCTGTTGGTTTTTGGTACCAATTTAATTTAAGTTGATTGCCTTGTCTGTGTATTACTGCGTCAAAATATGGCAATTTTTGATCCTGTTCCTCTTCCTTCGTGAATTGAATTTGTCGGTTATAAGAGTTTAAAGCTTTTAGTGTTTCTTCGACGTCTGATCTTTTTATTATCGTGAATATGTCATCTACATACTTAGTTATTATACGTGGTTTAGTTATCTTCTCAAATACGTCGTCCAAAAGTTCCTCCATAATTATGTCTGCTATAATTGGTGAAGCGGGGGATCCCATGGGCATGCCTTTTAGTTGTTCATAAACCTTGTCCTCAAATTTGAAATATCTTGTATCCTTAATGCAAAATTTTACTAAATCTATGAATACGTCCTTAGGTATTTTTGTGTAGTGCTCAATCTTCGTCCATTTTCTTTCAATCGTCTGAATCGCCAAGTTTATGGGAATACTTGGAAACAGGGATACAACGTCAAAGGAGGTTAAATTTTTGGAAATAAAACTTAAATAAAAACATCAATCCTATGTTTTTTAATCGACCTATAGCCGAAACTATGATAAGTATTGCTTAAAATTTTATTTCTATAGAAATTTTTGTCAAAATTGTATTTCTATAGAAAATTTTGTCAAAATGTTATTTATATAGAAAATTTTGAAAAATACCGATTTAACGAAAATGGACCAAAATCAACCAAATTCCATTTGGTCCGACCATCAGACCAGATTTAAAAATGAATAATTTTTTGGACCAATTTTGGTCCGATCGCACCTGAATGAAAGCAACCCTGAATGAGTATGTAGGAGGAGCAGTGTTACCGTTGAAAATTTTGAAAAAGTCTCATATTCAAAAAAGGTCGCAAAAAAGTCGCATAATTATAAGGAACATCCCTTTAACATTAAAAGATATTTTACCAACTTATTGTAACATAAAATCCAGTAAAACGTAAACTTGCCAGAGAGTAAAACGGATTTTTTCTCTTTGCTGAAATAAGCAGAAATGTACGCGAACGCCATCCAGTACCAATTTACCATCAGCCAATTTAAAGCTATTAAATCAATTGAAATAATAAAAATGTTTATTTTTTTATACTACACTTCTAATTGACTCTGTGAAATGTATTGCACGTATAATTTTGTTATGACAAACTCTTGCAAGTTTTTACTGGCAAAAAAATCCCTAGGAAAAACTTGCAACTCTCTATTTCTCAAATATCACATTTGATCTCTCTCTGGCTCTGTCTTGCTAGCTTTTTGGAGTAAACGAACGACTTCCATTAAAAATTTATGATAATTATAAAAAATTATTTGGTACTAATATTTGGTTGAAATGGAATGCAATAAAACAACGACTGAACAAACTAGAACACCGTGTAGTTTAGGTTTCGTAGGTTGGGTGTCCATTGTGATACTATAGCATTTTCACTTCAAATGAAACCTTTTACATTTTAAATGAAACCTTTTTCAAACCAAATGAATCATTTTTCAAATCAAATGAAACCTTTTTCAAATCAAATGAAACCTTTTTCAAATCAAATGAAACATTTTACAAATCAAACGAAACCCTTTTCATTTCAAATGAAACTTTTTTCAAATCAAATGAATTTTTGAATTTTTAATAAAATTTTGATCCAGATTTTTATTCGAATTCATATATAGACCATTGATGGTTGGGGTATAAGTACTGTGTACATGAAGGAAACAAATGACATGGCTAAACAATTTATACTTTACGACTGAAAAAGAAGACCAGCAAAAAACGTAGTAAAAAACGCAATGATAATGTTCTTTGATATTTCAGTGTTTTAGATTTCATAAAAAAAACAAATAAGGAAACTCATAAATAAATATTAACGCTTCTAATTGTATCTTTACGTAAAGGACTTTTAGATAACGCTGACAAATATTTGATCGCAAATTCCACGTCTGCCGAGAAATGGATCAGTACACTTTTTAAATATTTTTTGGAAATTTCCATTATATTTTTGTCCTTACTGTGTTTTATATCTGGTAAAATTCAGAAAATTTTAATTTATTGCGAAAACATAGTAAAACAAATAATTTTTATGTATTGTAATGTGAAAATTAGTTCCATCTCTATTTTTGGATGTACATTACGGGTAATGACTTAGGAAGAACTTCCGAATTTTTTGCTGGGATATGAAAATTTTCCAAAAAGAAAGGTTCGGATTTGGACCGTACACAAAAAAAAGAATTTAGACTTATAATGTCACCAAATTCTTAGTTTACAACTGACTTCAAAGAAATTTGTTTTAATTTTTAAATTTCGTATGAAAAATTACAATAGTTACTAAAGGGTGATTCTTTTGAGGTTAGGATTTTCATGCATTAGTATTTGACAGATCACGTGGGATTTCAGACATGGTGTCAAAGAGAAAGATGCTCAGTATGCTTTGACATTTCATCATGAATAGCCGAACGATCTGCCACAACGTCGAATTTTCAGTGAATGGGCCCTAGAAAAGTTGGCAGAAAATCCGCTTTTTTATCGACAAATTTTGTTCAGCGATGAGGCTCATTTCTGGTTGAATGGCTACGTAAATAAGCAAAATTGCCGCATTTGGAGTGAAGAGCAACCAGAAGCCGTTCAAGAACTGCCCATGCATCCCGAAAAATGCACTGTTTGGTGTGGTTTGTACGCTGGTGGAATCATTGGACCGTATTTTTTCAAAGATGCTGTTGGACGCAACGTTACGGTGAATGGCGATCGCTATCGTTCGATGCTAACAAACTTTTTGTTGCCAAAAATGGAAGAACTGAACTTGGTTGACATGTGGTTTCAACAAGATGGCGCTACATGCCACACAGCTCGCGATTCTATGGCCATTTTGAGGGAAAACTTCGGAGAACAATTCATCTCAAGAAATGGACCGGTAAGTTGGCCACCAAGATCATGCGATTTGACGCCTTTAGACTATTTTTTGTGGGGCTACGTCAAGTCTAAAGTCTACAGAAATAAGCCAGCAACTATTCCAGCTTTGGAAGACAACATTTCCGAAGAAATTCGGGCTATTCCGGCCGAAATGCTCGAAAAAGTTGCCCAAAATTGGACTTTCCGAATGGACCACCTAAGACGCAGCCGCGGTCAACATTTAAATGAAATTATCTTCAAAAAGTAAATGTCATGGACCAATCTAACGTTTCAAATAAAGAACCGATGAGATTTTGCAAATTTTATGCGTTTTTTTAAAAAAAAAGTTATCAAGCTCTTAACAAATCACCCTTTATAACGCATTATGGATTTTCGATTGGATGAAATTTCCCATGAGAATATTAGACATCGATTAGTAATAGCGACTTTAATTTAATTAAAAATCCTAATAAATTTTTGAATAACGTTTACCATAGCTATATTCAATTAAAATCGAGCTTATAGTTAAGAGGGTGTGCAGTCCTAAATTAAGACTTGGATAATCAATAATTTCAGCATTAGTTGAGTGCACAAATAAGAAAGGAACACTTAATTCTTCAACGAAATAATTCTTCAAAAGTGTATTGTTGCTTTTAGTGATATACCAATTCCTTTCAAAATAATTTTGCGGGCTAATTATAAATTCATTCATTAAAAAGAATTCCTTTGGTTTTAGAGATTCATTTGATTCGAAAAAAGTTTCAATTGAAATGGAAAAAGTTTCATTTGAATTGGAAAAAGTTTCATTTAATTTGAAAAAGGTTTCATTTGGTTTGAAAAAGGTTTCACTTGATTTGGAAAAGGTTTCATTTGATTTGAAAAAGGTTTCATTTGATTTGAAAAAGGTTTCATTTGAAGTGAAAATGCTATATATGTGATTTACTTCTGTCTTATTATTAAGTGCTTCTATGTTTAACTCAATGACAAGTGAACTCCTTTCTATAGCCGAGTTCAAACGGCGTTTCACATTGCGGTGAAGTAATTAGAGAAGCTTTGAAGCATTCGGCATCCACCGCTGAAATACATTTTGCTATTTGGTCGAAACTGGGGTTGAATCCATAACCAAGGCGGGACATTGCACAATGGTGGCACCCATGTAAGGCGCACGGCGATGAATTCCCATTTATAAAAATTGCTTCAAATTGAAGCACTTACCGCACGCATGCGACTAAAGCCGCACATTTGGCATATTTAAAAAAAAGTCGCACAACGGTAACACTGAGGAGGAGCAGTCGTACATCAAAATTATTTTACATCCTAAATCCAATTATCGGAGGCGTAGATGGTGGGAATGTGTTGGTCGAGCTTGGATTAGAAGTGATCATTTTTGAACGCAAGTTGACTACGCTCAGGCTTGAGTGCAGCCGAAAATTGTGGTAGGCCTTCTCATATTGTTCGGATATTATTACAGACCAAGAAATGCGCACAAAAAAAAAATAATTTTTTGATTCAATCACGAAATTGATTAATCTACTTAATTTTTAATTGAAATGTATTCAATCACAGAAATAGTATCAAACCCTAAATTCAATTAAAATATTAATTGAATATTAAGTACCTGTTCGTGAAATCCAAAATCAATAAGATACAATTCGTTTTAATAGAATGAAACTAAAATAAATTTAGACACTTATTTATTTTTTATTGATTATATTGATATACTAGTAAATGGCAGAAACTAGATATGAATTTGAAGACTGCATTTAAGATCTCAATACTGGGGCTACTAATGATATTCATACCTTTATTTTGATGAAATTCGGATTGGTAATGCCCATAGGACTGTGGGATGTTTTGATAATATGTTGTACAAAAATAGTTTGTCGACATTTTGGACATAATTGACTCGTATCTTTTTGTTGAAGATGTTGGTGGGCTCATGTGAAGACCAAATTTCGCAAGGGGGCCGTTTCATTTTGGATATATATAGCGTTTTCACTTCAAATGAAACCTTTTTCAAACCAAATGAATCCTTTTTCATATCAAATGAAACCTTTTTCAAACCAAATGAATCCTTTTTCAAATCAAATGAAACCTTTTTCAAATCAAATGAAACATTTTACAAATTGAATGAAACCTTTTTCATTTAAAATGAAACTTTTTTTTCAATTCAAATGAATCTTTTGAATTTTTAATGGAATTTTGACCCAAATTATTCGAATTCATATTTAGATCATTGATGGTTGGGGTATAATTACTGTTTACATGAAGGAAACAAATGACATGCCTAAACAATTTATACTTTAAAACTGAAAAAGGAAGACCAGCGAAAAAACGTAGCCTAAAACGCAATGATAACACTGTGACGCAAAATTCAACTTTTTGACTCCAAACAAAAAATCACTAATCCCAGCCGAAAGTACTCGATGAGAGGAGAAAAGTAATTTCTGGATTTTGCTAGATTGGTTGCCGTTCGGCTTTTATGAGCCTCTAAAGTTTTGTCGTCAAATTCGATTTTGGTCACATTTTTGCAATTTTCGTATGGCCATAGCTCGAAAATTGCTTTGAATTCGTTTTTGATGTATTTAGCAAAGTTGCAGCTGGGCCAAAATGTTGAAAATATTAGTTAGAAAAATTGTCATCTTTATGCTCAAAATCGCAAAAATGTACAAAAAATACCACTTTTATCACCGTTCCGTTTTTCGGCTACAGCTCTTGAACTATTGAAAATTTTAACATACAATCGAGGGAAGGGCCTATAAAATTATAAAATTTTTAATACTGTGATATTTATGAAATGTAATTTCTATAAATCTATTGTAGACCCCTGAGGAAGCGATAACAATAAATAAAATATTTAAAAAGACCTCGAGCTTGAAGAAACATTAATTTATAAAAGTGGAATTTTTTTCGTCATTTTTGCGGTTTTCAGCATGAAGATGAAAAATTTCCGTCTTAATATATTCAACATTTTTTGTTGACCGAGCCATGAGCTACAACTTTATTGAATACCCCAAAAAAAAAACTTCACAGCATTTTTCGAGCTATGGCCATACGAAAATTGCAAAAAGTGCTCAAAATCGAATTTGACGACAAAATTTTAGAGGCTCATAAAAGTCGAACGGCAACCAATTTAGCAAAATCCAGAAACTAATATATATAAAATTAAAAACGAGTTTATATTTAAGAATGCGTGCAATCCTAAATTAAGACTTGGATAATAAATAATTCTAGCAGTGGTTGAGTGTACAAATAAGAAAGTAACACATAATTCTTCAACGAAATAATTCATCAAAAAAGTGTAGTTTTGCTTTTAGCGATATAGCAATTCCTTTGAGAATAATTTTGCGAACTAATTATAAATTCGTTCATTTAATTTGACTTGAAAAAGGTTTCATTTGGTTTGAAAAAGGTTTCACTTGATTTGGAAAAGGTTTCTTTGATTTGAAAAAGGTTTCATTTGAAAATGCTATGTATAATTATGAACTTTCATGGATTAACTTTTGCATGACAGTTAGAGGACCGACTATTCAGGAGGCAATCATATGATTTGCAGAGAAAAATGTAAACATATATAATCACGTACGTGATACAATTCTTTTAATTTGAAGTTTTGTGGCAAAATGTTAATGAAATGCGAAGAAACTCATGTGGTGCAATCTAAAAAATTACGGAATTGTAAAATATTTATAAAAATCATGAGACCGTTCTTACATTTTTGGCCATTTTTTTTTTGTTTACTATTTAAGAGTTCAGAGCCAAGCTCCAAATTTGAGGAACTACGACCGCACGCATGATATTCGCACTAAACAGACTGTTTCGGTATGTCGATTGAGCTCTACACCCTCACAAAAAATCGCTTCTGTAACATATACTCCCAAACATATTTTGCTTCAAGCATATACATTTTTGGGTATTGCCCAAACATTTATATGTTTGATCTCTTCCAATATATAATATGTTTGAAAGCATATTGGTCTAAACAATATATGTTTGGGTAGTCTAAGTTCCAAACATTTTGTATTTTTGCATCCAAATTCAATAATGTTGTCTTCCAAAAAACAATATGTTATTATGTGAACATATAATATGTTTGGAAGCATTTTGCACCCAAAAATATTATATGCTTAAAAAAAATTCTCCCAAACAATATTGTGCTCAAAATTTTATTTATTTATTTATATATTTACAATCATAATGAATTATGAAAATAAACAGGTAATATAGGTGCTAACAACATAGGTTTTCGACCTGAATGCTCAAAATTTTGTTTCTGCCTAATTGTATATTCCCCCACATCTTTCTCACTTCCACGAGATTTTTTAGTTCTTAGCACCTTTTTCTGTAATACAAACATTGTAGAAGAAATTATTCAATTTTATGATTCTTTTTTATTTTAATTTTACCTTTTGCCGGACGGGGATTCGAACAGCGGACCACACAGTTTGTAAGGATCAAAGAAGTAGCTGATCAATTGCCCAAGGAAAAATAAAATGTTAATTTTGTAATAACAAGCAACAACCACCAACTTAATTCAATATCGCTCCCTGTTAAATAGCGCTCCAAGCTACTAAACACATATATGTTTATAGGCTATTTCTAAATTAATATATGTTTGCATCCAAGCATATTATATTTACAAACATTTTATGTCCCAAACATAATATGTTCTAACATATTAACATACCCTGCCAGCATTTCAAAGTTCCATTTCAACCTCATCGTTACCACAGACTCGTAAATGTCACTTCAACCATCATGAAAAGGTACATCAAAAAGTACATACATGTATTTTGCCATCACTACTTTTACAAAAGCCATTTTATTTTTTGTGAAACGCCAAGCGCAACCAGCTTGTTATATTTTAATTAAATTAAAACGAAAATAAAGTTCTGAAAACAGATTATAAGCTTAAAATTGTGAAAGGTATATTGGTGAACAATTTGGTGATTTTCCAAATGGAATAAAGTGATTGTTTTTCAGATATTTTACAGACACGCTGCCTCCATGGAATAAAAACACTGGTTGATAGACGCAGCAACATCTAACTCGCTACTTGTAACTCAACATCATCATTAATGCCAAAAATTATGTTAAATGTAATGTGATAGTGGTATAAATTTTATATTTTTAAGAATTTGTAAATGTTTAATCAAATTAATAAATATCTAAACAAACGTGTTTTACTCGACCACAATGATTCTTTTACAACTATCTTAAAATGCACTTTTTCTGATTGTTTGGAGGGTCCCTTATTGGCGTCGTTCTAAATTGATCTATAAAGGCACCTAATAATTGCACTCATGCGAAACATTTTTGTAGTAACTTGGCGTGGTACAACTTCTCAATAGTGACGGCGCTTTTCCGACGAGTTTTTGATGTCGTATATGATTGTTTTCGACGTAGTGGGGATTCTCAAAAGAGTCCCCAAATTCAAAAAATGTTGGCAGGGATATATGTCCCAAACATGTCATGCTAGTTTATGAACATTATATGCTTGCACTCAAAAATATTGTGTTTAAAAATTTGTGTTCCAAACATATAATGTTTATAGCCAAACATATGAAAAACAGTCTTTTTCATCCATATATGGATCGACTGAAAAGCCCAGAAACAGCTGATTTTTGGTTGTAAATTCAGCTGTTTGTTTCTATTTCAGTCGATCGACAGAGCTCGATCGACATATAGAAACATGCTGAAAATCTATTGCAAGAGTATTTTATGGATTTTTCGTAGTCTGAAAAATTCAAAATTCCGGATTTTTTTTTGTATTTTGTGCTTCTATGAATAAATAAAAACAAATAATTTTCCGAAGCATAACATACATCTTTATCCCCACGGCGACAAATCTTAACGCAGTTTATTATAAATGACTGAGTCTTGCGTGCGACGCTTTGCAGAAGTTAAGTTACCCAATCGGTTATAGCAATTTTGTGATCAAAAATATTGTTTTAATTTGTCTTATCTGTTTAAAAAATGTGTTTGTTTTTATTTAAAATCAAAAACAATGGAAGATGAAGATGGGAAAATGGCAGCAGAGGATATCAAACCATTGACGGCGTTCGATGCAAACGTGTCGTTTATGATTTTTTGTTCCACAAACTAAACTAAGAATAAAAAGAAATTTATATCAGAGAATGACGTAGAACAATCGGTCAAAAGTTTCTCATTATTATTTACACAAAATTTAACATAATTTGTGAGTTTTTAACAAAAAATATTGCAAATTAAAAATGAACGAACGTCTATGTATCGAACAGCGTAAATACAACTTTTGGTATGACGTCGCCCATTTTCCAATCTTCCTTTTCTATTGTTTTTGTTTAAAATATAAGCATAATGATATTCATACACACTTCGTTGTAATCAAAAACAATAGAAAAGGAAGCTTGGAAAATGGGCGACGTCATACCAAAAGTTGCATTTACGGTGTTCGATACATACACGTTCGTTCATTTTTAATTTGCAATATTTTTTGTTAAAAACTCACAAATGATGTTAAATTTTGTGTAAATACTAAGGAGAAACTTTTGACCGATTGTTCTACGTCATTCCCTGATATAAATTTCTTTTTATTCTTAGTTTAATTTGTGGAACAAAAAATCATAAACGACACGTTTGCATCGAACGCCGTCAATGGTTTGATACCCTCTGCTGCCATTTTCCCATCTTCATCTTCCATTGTTATTGGTTGTAATCTAAAAAGCATTAACACACATATTTTCAATTACAAAAGTTTCAATGCGTTTTCTCAAAACCTTGCGACACTGTCGTTTCGAACATATATAGAATCAGCTGCTTTTAAGCTACCACCATTTTTTTTGCAACAAGTGATAGAGGAATCTTGTTTTTAAAGGGCTTTCATGTTATTTTATCACCCAATATATCAAACATATAGAAAACATATGAAAAATTGGATATAAAAGATTTACTTCGGTTTCCTTCTTTTTTAAAATAAGAAAGATTCCATTAAAAAAAAAATCCGTTAAAAATTTTCCCGTCTGTGAGGGGAAAAGTAGTTCACGGAACAACGCCTACGGGAAAAATTCCCCGCAAGTCTTTCATGTGAAACCCAGAACATACCTGATAGTTTCATTCTCTGACAGCCACAATATATTCAGCTTGGTTTTGTTATTCGTATGTTGTTAGATAGAGAAAAAAGGCTACTATACCACATTACCAACCTGTACCACATTTGCTGCAGTCACACGCACAGAAAAAATATGTTTGAACATGGTTGCTGCATCCATTTAATGCTTATCTAGAGTATGTTATTGAAACCATGTACTTTGTCTTTGTAAAAATAATTTTCGAGCGGAGAAAAATATATGTTGGCAATAAGCATTTAAATGGTTCTCAAATGCTGCAAACATGTTCTATTATTTAAATGATAGAATTTGAGACAATTAAATGGTCGCGAAAATCTTCTCTGCGTGTACGCTATAAACCGTCTTAAAAAATAATTTTTCTTCGATTTGCCTGAAATTCGAAACGTAGGAGATATTTTAGGTTCATAAAGACCCGTGTCGAATTTGTTCTGCATCGGTCAATGTTTGGCATGGTCAGTTATTCATTTGAAGTCTTGGGTATCTAGACACCATAATTTTTATCCAATTTTCCTGCAATTGGAAATAAAGATTTAAGATCGGCAAGTGTTGGATATAGCTCACACATTTGATTCCTTGGGCTTCTAGAAACCACAACCTTTTTTCGATTTGCCTGACATTGGCAGTCTACAGGTAAGTATGGGAGCCACCGTGGTGCAATGGTTAGCATGCCCGCCTTGCATACACAAGGTCGTGGGTTCGAGTCCTGCTTCGACCGAACACCAAAAAGTTTTTCAGCGGTGGATTATCCCACCTCAGTAATGCTGGTGACATTTCTGAGGGTTTCAAAACTTCTCTAAGTGGTTTCACTGCAATGTGGAACGCCGTTCGGACTCGGCTATAAAAAGGAGGTCCCTTGTCATTGAGCTTAACATGGAATCGGGCAGCACTCAGTGATAAGAGAGAATTTCGCCAATGTGGTGTCACAATGGACTGAATAGTCTAAGTGAGCCTGATACATCGGGCTGCCACCTAACCTAACCTACAGGTAAGTATTTTATGTCCATAGAGATATATGTCAAAATTTGTTTATATCGGTAAGTACTTGATATGGCCGTCATATACGGTGGTTACCCGATTTAACTTGTTGAGGAGGTAGAAGATGCACTCATCACATAATTGTGCCAAACTAGATGTAAAATTTCCGTATTTTAAATATTAGGCTCATTTGTTTGCTGTTTCAGCTGTTTTTTCTGTTTTAAGGTGAGTACTATGCTCGAGTTTAGCCGCTAAAGGTAAGTACTATGTTCGCTTTTCGCGTTGAAATTTTCGTGGTTACTTTATTAAAACAGTTCAATATAAAGCAGATAAATTTGCACAATTGATGCACTGTTTCTTTGTTTCTCTAGATTTCGCCAAGACTTTACAGGAATATGTTTGTTTTCGTTTATAACTTTGATTATTTAAGGTGAGTACTATGTTCGGCTTTTTCACCAAAACACTAAATTAAAAGTACAAATATATTTATGAAGACGATTATATTTTGATCAAGTCTTGCCAAATATAGGATGGAAAAGAT
Organism: Haematobia irritans; assembly: GCF_050003625.1. NCBI lineage: Eukaryota > Metazoa > Arthropoda > Insecta > Diptera > Muscidae > Haematobia > Haematobia irritans. Next base: position 129,334,924 of record NC_134400.1, read on the forward strand.
CCAAGGAATTGTTTGCAAATAATTTTATATTTCTAAATTAATTAACTAAAAAAAGTAACCGTGAAAACAAGCTGGTTTTCAGCTTGAAAAGTGAACATAGTACTCAGCTTTAAGGAAAAGTAATCGCGAAAATAAAGTGGGTTTCAACACGAAAACCGAAAACCCACCTTAAAGTGAAAACTAAATCAGTAAAAAAGGCATACATATAAAGGGTGATTTGTTAAGAGCTTGATAACTTTTTTTTAAAAAAAAAACGCATAAAATTTGCAAAATCTCATCGGTTCTTTATTTGAAACGTTAGATTGGTCCATGACATTTACTTTTTGAAGATAATTTCATTTAAATGTTGACCGCGGCTGCGTCTTAGGTGGTCCATTCGGAAAGTCCAATTTTGGGCAACTTTTTCGAGCATTTCGGCCGGAATAGCCCGAATTTCTTCGGAAATGTTGTCTTCCAAAGCTGGAATAGTTGCTGGCTTATTTCTGTAGACTTTAGACTTGACGTAGCCCCACAAAAAATAGTCTAAAGGCGTCAAATCGCATGATCTTGGTGGCCAACTTACCGGTCCATTTCTTGAGATGAATTGTTCTCCGAAGTTTTCCCTCAAAATGGCCATAGAATCGCGAGCTGTGTGGCATGTAGCGCCATCTTGTTGAAACCACATGTCAACCAAGTTCAGTTCTTCCATTTTTGGCAACAAAAAGTTTGTTAGCATCGAACGATAGCGATCGCCATTCACCGTAACGTTGCGTCCAACAGCATCTTTGAAAAAATACGGTCCAATGATTCCACCAGCGTACAAACCACACCAAACAGTGCATTTTTCGGGATGCATGGGCAGTTCTTGAACGGCTTCTGGTTGCTCTTCACTCCAAATGCGGCAATTTTGCTTATTTACGTAGCCATTCAACCAGAAATGAGCCTCATCGCTGAACAAAATTTGTCGATAAAAAAGCGGATTTTCTGCCACTGATTTTGGTAATAAAATTCAATGATTTGCAAGCGTTGCTCGTTAGTAAGTCTATTCATGATGAAATGTCAAAGCATACTGAGCATCTTTCTCTTTGACACCATGTCTGAAATCCCACGTGATCTGTCAAATACTAATGCATGAAAATCCTAACCTCAAAAGAATCACCCTTTACTTATTTGTTGCAAATTCTATTATAACTTGATGGGGAATAGCCAAAAACAAATTTTCACAAAGTTTGTATTCCTTAAAATGGATTTTTAAAGAAAAGTAATCGTGAAAAAATGATGATTTTAAGCTGAGTGCTATGTTCAGTTTTCAAGCTGAAAACCAGCTTGTTTTCATGGTTACTTTTTTTAATTAACAGATTTAGAAATATAAAATTATTTGCAATCAATTCCTTGGATCTTTTCCATCCATTAAGTTGAGTACTATGTTCAGTTTTCAGGCTGAAAACCAGCTTGTTTTCACGGTTACTTTTTTTAATTAATAGACTTAGAAATATAAAATTATTTGCAATCAATTCCTTAGATCTTTTCCATCCATTAAGTTGAGTACTAGGTTCAGTTTTCAGGCTGAAAACCAGCTGGTTTTCACGAAATATAAGATTATTTGCAATCAATTCCTTGGATCTTTTCCATCCATTATTTGGCAAGACTTGATCACAATATAGTCGTCTTCATAAATATATTTGTACTTTTAATTTAGTGTTTTGATGAAAAAACCGAAGATAGTACTCATCTTTAGCGGCTAAACTCGAACTTAATACCTACACACAAAAAAATTTCACGAAAATTTTTCCAATTAAAATTTTAATTGAGTTTTAAAAATATTCAATTAAAAATTTAATTGATTCAAAAAATTTTTTGAAACAAAAATCAATCACAAAAATAATAGTATCAATTAATTTTTTAATTGGATCAATTAACTTTTTAATTGACCTTCAATTAATTTTTTAATTGATACTATCATTTCTGTGATTGAAGACATTTCAATTAATTGGATCAATTAATTTCGTGATTGAATCAGAAAAAATTTTTTTTGTGTACCTTTAACTATATTTCAGCTATGTCTACTAACAAATTTTTTGGGTGTAAAATTATACTAAATTTTTGTAATTCTTGGCCTATCTTGCAAGGAATAATAAATAAAGAAAAAAAAATTGAAAATAATAAATGAAAATTCCTAAAGCCTATTTTACTTTATTTTATTCCATAAAAGGTGATCGGACGATTTTTGTATATTAACATTGTCATTCCGTTTGTAACACATCGAAATATTGCTCTAAGACCCCACAAAGTGGGTTGTGGTGAAATTCTGAGTCGATCTAAGCATGTCCGTCCGTCCGTCTGTTGAAATCATTTTTTTTAACTTTCTTTCGTACAAATGTCACGTCACGTAATTTTGGTAATACCCATATGTATTCTGGGTCGTGGTGAAATTTCGAGTCGATCTAAGCATGTCCGTCCGTCTGTTGAATGTTGAATGGGCCATATCGGACAACTTTTTCGTATAGCCCCCATAGGTTAGGTTAGGTTAGGTGGCAGCCCGATGTATCAGGCTCACTTAGACTATTCAGTCCATTGTGATACCACATTGGTGAACTTCTCTCTTATCACTGAGTGCTGCCCGATTCTATGTTAAGCTCAATGACAAGGGACCTCCTTTTTATAGCCGAGTCCGAACGGCGTTCCACATTGCAGTGAAACCACTTAGAGAAGCTTTGAAACCCTCAGAAATGTCACCAGCATTACTGAGGTGGGATAATCCACCGCTGAAAAACTTTTTGGTGTTCGGTCGAAGCAGGAATCGAACCCACGACCTTGTGTATGCAAGGCGGGCATGCTAACCATTGCACCACGGTGGCTCCCTTATAAACCGACCACCTAGATTTGACTTGCGGAGCCTCTTGGGGGAGCAAAATTCATCCGATCTGGTTGAAATTTTGTACGTGGTGTTAGTATGTGGTGTCTAACAACCATGCTCATATTGGTCCATATCGATCCATAATTATATGGTATATTGCCCCCATATAAACCGAAACCTCAGATTTTACCTCCTGATTCTCTTGGAGGAGCAAACTTCAACCGATTCGGATGAAATTTGGTACACTGTATTAGTAAGTTGGCGCTAACAACCATGTCAAACTTGGTCATTATCGGTCTATAGTTATATATATATAGCCCTCAGATAAACCGATCCCCAATCACACAAAAATTGGTCCATATCGGTTCATATTTGTATTATATAGCCCCCATAGTTCAATTCTGGATTTCTAATTACCGCGCAAAAGTTCGTATCGGTTCATAATTATTTGTAGACTTCCCTATATATACTTTGTTTTGCCTAATATATACCACAAATGAACTATGTTACAATTTAGAAGACGGTGTTAAGAAGTTTTAAGAAACCTGGCCATCGGTAAGCATTACCACAATCACAATCTTTAGTAGAAGTTTCTACGCAATCCATGGTGGAGGGTAGACATATTAATAAATAGATCAAGAAAAATATCAGTAGTATTGGTTAGGTTGTAGTCACATAAGCTACTACTTTTACAACTTAGTACGCTCATAATTTTCAAGAGTGTATAAAATTTAATAAAAACTATAAAAACAATAACATGGTTATGGTTTAATCTTTAAGTGCCCAATATATTTCTTATCTCGAAATTAGTGATGGTTATTCAATGCATGGAATTTTGGCATAGCGATACCACCGTCTTAAACGTGAACTTTCTATAATGGTGCAAAGTTTCCTTATTGCCACTGCCTGTTGGGGATTTGATATTGTCCAGAGTATATATAGTGATTTTAAATTAGTGTACGTAATAGATTAGATTTGTTGTTGATTTTATGATTTTGTGGATGGTAAGCAAGATTCTATTTTGTTTTGCGTTTCATATAATAAAATTATGATTTATTAATGAAGAGGTTTTAATTGCAGGTGTAAAAAATAAACGATATTAGTAGACCAAAAATGTATGACGTTTTTAAATGAAAATGCATGTGTTAACAGATTTTAGGTTTCTTCTAAATTAAAATAAGCCTAAACTGAAAAAATTATAAAATTAACTCTAAGTTATTCAATGGTGTTATATCTCCTCCATGTAATACTGGATTGCTTCATGAAGCTCTTAAACCAGTCAAACCAGCAAATATTTTTTACTCATATAGAATACATTACATTACAATAAAAATATTTTTCAAAAACTATATCGATATGTTAAGAAAGTGCTCCAGGAAAAAAGTTTGACACTCATTTTGGGCAAATATTTGCCTAGTGTGACCATAGCCTTAGTTTATCCTGCAATTGTAATTATTAATTAATTAATTAATTTTTAATTAAAAATGTATTTCAAACAACCATTTGTTAATCCAAATAAAAACTCTAAGCCAATTCAGAAAGTAATTAAAAATAGTTACCTTTTTATTTTAATAAAAAAATTGAGTTTTGCAATCAACATCAATTAAAATTTTGATTGAATCAATTAAAAAATTAATTGAAATTTGCTGAAAAAAATCAATTAATTTTTTAATCAAGAATTTTTTCTATGCCCAATTAAAACTGTGATTGATACTATCATTTTCGTGATTGAAGACATTTCAATTAAAAATTTAATTGGATCAATTAATTTGGTGATTGAATCAGAAAAAAAAAATTTTTGTGTGCACTGGGGATTTGGAGCCAATGTTTTTTATACTCACCACCATAGAATGGTGGCTGGACGTCTACACGGACGAAAACGACTGTTTTTCATATGTTTGGGTGTAAAAATTATATGTTTGGAACTCAAATTTTTTAACACAATATTTTTAAGTGCAAGCATATAATGTTCATAAACTAGCATAACATGTTTGGGTCATATATGTTAATACGTTAGAACATATTAAGGTTGGGACATAAAATGTTTGTAAATATAATATGCTTAGATGCAAACATACATTAATTTAGAAATAGCCTATAAACATATATGTGTTTAGAAAGAGAGACCTACACACAAAAAAATATTTTTCTGATTCAATCACGAAATTAATTGATCCAATAAATTTTTTAATTGAAATGTCTTCAATCACGAAAATGATAGTATCAATCACAGTTTTAATTGGGCATAGAAAAAATCCTTGATTAAAAAATTAATTGATGTCATTAGCAATTTTCAATTAATTTTTTAATTGATTCAATTAAAAATTTAATTGATTTTGAATGCAAACCCCAATTAATTTTTTATTTAAAAGTGTAACTATTTTCAATTACTTTCTGAATTGGCTTAGAGTTTTTATTTTGATTAAGAAATGTTCATCACTTTTTTTAACTGACTTAGTCTTCTGAATTTGATTAAAAAGTTAATTCTATCAATTAATTTTTTAATTAAAAATTTTAAAATTTTCAATCATTGACTTAATTAACCTAATGTTTCTATCTTGATTAAAAAGTTAATTGTATCAATTAATTTATTAATTGAAAAACATTCAACTTCAATTAACTTTTTAATTGGAAATATTCTGGTGATATTTTTTTCTGTGTAGAGAGTATGCTGCAAGTAAAATAATGGAAGTAACAAATTGGCGCCTTAAAAATATATCAAAACAAAGAAAATTTCATTAACCCTAGACAGTCATCATTCGTCAAAATGACGACACGTAATTTCATTTTCGATTTATAATGCATTTTAGTCTATTGGGAAATGGTAAATTTAAATAATACTAATTAGACTGTTTTATGAATTTTTGTTTTATACTAATTAAAACCAAATTGAATGTGAAAATAAATTAAAGTTTGGTTCACTTTTTCGCTCACGATGAAAATTATTGCGTCGTGAAATGAGCCGTAGTCAAAATGACGAAGGATGACGTTAATGTACAAAAAATAAGGATGACTGTCCAGGGTTAAATTTTTCTTCTACCAGTCTATGCCCTAAGGTGAAACATAATATGTTTGAACAATACAAACAATATTGTGTTTGGACCAATCCTGAAAATATATATGATTGAAGCAAAATGTGTTTGGGGTATATGTTACAGAAGCGATTTGAGGGTGTAGGCGGCTGTCTGTCTGTTGCAATCACGCTGCAACCACACTGTTAGAAAAATATAGTTTTCATAGGATCCGATATAAACAAAATGTGTTTCGGGCACAATTTTTTTAAACACAATATATGTTACGTAAGCGAAAAAAATGTAATGTAGGAACATTACATTTTTTAACTAGCTTTAAATATTTGGGACATATATGTTAATATGTTAGAATATATTATGTTTGGGACAAGTGTGTATGTAAACACATATAAATTTACAAATTTCGAGTAAACATATATATGTTGTGATATTTTATTCAGGGAGTGACAGAGAGAGAGTATAGAGAAAGAAATAGAAATGGAAACCGAGAGGGTTGAAAGCAGGGCTGCCAAAAAAATTTCAAGAATAACCGTCACTTTTTTCCGAAAAAATCGTTATAATCGTCACTCCCATTTTAAAAATCGTCAAAAAATCTGCAATGTTAATAATATTAAAACCAACTAAATTTTTGGTTAAAAACAAAAATATTTATTTCATATAAAGGACAGAAAACACAACTATGCATTTCAACAACAAAATCATAATGAATTCAGTCTTGTATAAAAATAAAATAAAAAAACATTTTTATGCAATGCTATGCTATGCAATTCCAAAAATAATATAAAAAATATTTTTTTTAATATATAGTTTTACTTCAGTAAGTTTTTTATTTAAAAATAAAGATCTTTAATATTTACATATGTGTTGCCCGGTTTTACAAAATTTGACAATTTGCAAAAAATTTTATTAAAAATAAAATTTTGCAAAATTTTCTTAAAAATACAAGTTTGCAAAAATTTACTATAGCAAATAATTGCCAAAAATGTTCTATAGAAATAAATTTTTGCAAGAATATTCTATAGAAATAAAAATGTTCAAAAATTTTCTACAGAAATAAAGGCTTGAGAAAGTTTTCTATATGTTACAAATACAATTTTGACAAAATTTTCTATAGAAATAAAGATTTGACAAAATTTTCTATAGAAATGAAATTTTAGACAAAATTTTATACTTTATAAAATTTTGACAAAATTTTCTATGGAAATAAAATCTTGACAAAATTTTCTATAGAAATAAAATTTTGACAAAATTTTCTGTAGAAATAAAATTTTGACAAAATTTTCTATACAAATAAAATTTTGACAAAATTTTCTATAGAAATACAATTTTGACAAAATTTTCCATACAAATAAAATTTTGACAAAATTTTCTATAGAAATACAATTTTGACAAAATTTTCTATACAAATAAAATTTTGCCGAAATTTTCTATTGAAATAAAATTTGAACAACTTTTTCTATAGAAATAAAATTTTGACAAAATTTTCTATAGAAATTGTCAAATGAATTCTCTCGTTTGCTGGCTCTAATCTCCAAAAATCGGGAATGTAAATACAATTAAAATAAAACATATGTTTTGGTTAAAAACAAAACACACAATTCTATAAAAACACACAATTCTATTATAATTTTTACATGTTTGTATTACCCATTCTGAGTGAGTTAAAGCGAACGCCATCCAGTAACTATTTTCGAATTCTACACATTCAATTTCAGCTTCTAAACATTAAAAACAATAAATGCATCCAGATTTTATATTCTAACTCACATAGTGGTTAGGGTATAATAAATTTGATCTGTAAAAAAATGTGCTTACCAGAAATATTGATTTTAGACTCCATAAAACATACTGATCCACTCAGAATCACCTCCTGAGTCGATTTGTTTGTATCCGTCCGTTCATCGGTCGGTGTGTCTATATATTGTTTGCAGGATTTTAATGATTATTTTGATGAAACTTGGTCAGAGTTTTTTTTTGTACAAGGACGAACGCTATTGAATTTGAAAAAATCGGATCAAATTTAGATATAGCCCCCATATATCATATATGTATCTCCAGATTTCAACAAATAGGTTCGTATTGAGCCTATTTACTAACCGGTCGTCTTCAAATTTAATACAAGGTAATTAAGCACCCTTAATGTAAGCAAATTTAACCGAAATTGGTTCAGATTTGCTCGATTTTCCAAATTTTTTGAACGGTGTAAATATCGTCATTTTCGAGGCAAAAATCGGAAAAGGCTATTTTTCGAGTCAAAAATCGTCAAAATGCCGATAAATCGGCAAAATTGGCAGCCCTGAGCATAACACAGCGAAAGAATCAAAAGAGAGCAATTTCTGTGAAACTGCTTGTATGCATAGACCTTATAATAAATAGATGATCCACTATTCTCTTTAAAAAAAAATGTGTCAGTCCCAAAAATTAATTTTCTGACATTTCGTTTTGATTTTTTTGTAAAGAGTCAGTCCCAAACATTAATTTTCGCGCATTTGCTTTTGTGTTGTTCGTAAAGATCAATGCTGCTCAAAATTAAATTTCGTATTTTCGCGGTTTTGGTCACAACTTTTTGTTCAAATATGAACTTTTAATATATTAATTTATTTATAAATCCTCTGTTGCATCATAAACGTTCTAATTTTGTGTAAAATTGGCAAACTACAAAAAGGAAAACGAAAGAGAATGTAAGCGTGCTCTTATTTTTCTCGTTTATTCTTAATCTTCGGAACTGTCAAACATAGTTTGACTCATCTATGTATTATAACGTCTATGCTTGCATCTTGTTTCGGAAAATTGTTTTATGTGTTCATTTCTTTTGGCAATGCATGTTAATAAGGCTTCGCCAAATATTTGATATGCTTAAGTCTAAATATTATTTAATTTGAATATTAAATTGCGTATTCGGAGTAAAGAGAATAGACATTCGGAACCAAGAGAATATACTTAAAAAAAAAACATGTGTTTTTACCTTGAGAGCAGCAATTTAAGTATGTGTGGACATGAGTTTTGTTTATCATTTTGGCATTATGGGCACAATTTTTTTTGGTTCGTCAAAAGAACGTACGACGGGTAAGTCAAAATATTTAGGAAGAAAGGAAATTAAAAAAAAAAAAAATAAAATAAAACAGTGGGAAATATATAAAAATTACAAAGGGATCTTCAGAACACCATAAACAAGTTTAGTTAGTTCCTCTTTATTAATATGTAGTCCAAGAGGAGTTGACGGACACATTCAAAAATAAAAGCGTACATTAAGTTCAAGGCTTGCCGCTAAGATAATTTTTCATTTTTGCGACCAAGCTCGAATTTCTAAAAGCAGAATAACATAACTTTTTTTGGCAAAATGTATTAAAACTTGATTGTGGTGTATTATATTACAACAATTAAAAAAGTTTATTTTCTTTAAAATTAATTATTAAAAAGAAAACGTGAAAACATGGTCATTTTACGGCGATAATGCCAACTTATGTTAATACCGGCATTAAAGGTAAAAGTGAAATTAAGTACAATATTATTCGTTAATAAATATTCATATTTGTTTTTCTAAATACGATAAATTTTAAATTCATTCAATATGGTGTTAAATGCTAGTAAAAAATAGTTCACGCCTAAATAAATTTATATTGTAGAATTATTTATGTTTATACACGCTCACAAAAAATCGCTTCTATAACATATACTCCCAAACATATTTTGCATCAAGCATATACATTTTTGGGTATTGCCCAAACATTTATATGTTTGATCTCCACCAATATATAATATGTTTGAAAGCATATTGATCTAAACAATATATGTTTGGGTAGTCTAAGTTCCAAACATTTTGTATTTTTGCATCCAAATTCAATAATGTTGTCTTTCAAAAAACAATATGTTATTATGTGACCATATAATATGTTTGGAAGCATTTTGCACCCAAAAATATTATATGCTTAAAAAAAATTCTCCCAAACAATATTGTGCTCAAAATTTTATTTATTTATTTATATATTTACAATCATAATGAATTATGAAAATAAACAGGTAATATAGGTGCTAACAACATAGGTTTTCGACCTGAATGCTCAAAATTTTGTTTCTGCCCAATTGTATATTCCCCGACATCTTTCTCACTTCCACGAGATTTTTTAGTTCTTAGCACCTTTTTCTGTAATACAAACATTGTAGAAGAAATTATTCAATTTTATGATTTTTTTTATTTTAATTTTACCTTTTGCCGGACGGGGATTCGAACAGCGGACCACACAGTTTGTAAGGATCAAAGAAGTAGCTGATCAATTGCCCAAGGAAAAATAAAATGTTAATTTTGTAATAACAAGCAACAACCACCAACTTAATTCAATATCGCTCCCTGTTAAATAGCGCTCCAAGCTACTAAACACATATATGTTTATAGGCTATTTCTAAATTAATATATGTTTGCATCCAAGCATATTATATTTACGAACATTTTATGTCCCAAACATAATATGTTCTAACATATTAACATATATGTCCCAAACATGTTATGCTAGTTTATGAACATTATATGCTTGCACTCAAAAATATTGTGTTTAAAAATTTGTGTTCCAAACATATAATGTTTATAGCCAAACATATGAAAAACAGTCTTTTTCAACCGTGTATAAAGGACAGAAAACACAACTATGCATTTCAACAACAAAATCATAATGAATTCAGTCTTGTATAAAAATAAAATAAAACAAGTAAGGAAAGTCTAAAGTCGGGCGGGACCGACTATATTATACCCTGCACCACTTTGTAGATCTAAATTTTCGATACCATATCACATCCGTCAAATGTGTTGGGGGCTATATATAAAGGTTTGTCCCAAATACATACATTTAAATATCACTCGATCTTGACAGAATTTGATAGACTTCTACAAAATCTATAAACTTAAAATTTAAGTCGGCTAATGCACAAGGGTGGAACACAATGTTAGTAAAAAACAAGTAAGGAAAGTCTAAAGTCGGGCGGGGCCGACTATATTATACCCTGCACCACTTTGTAGTTCTAAATTTTCGATAACATATCCGTCAAATGTGTTGGGCGCTATATATAAAGGTTTGTCCCAAATACATACATTTAAATATCACTCGATCTGGACAGAATTTGATAGACTTCTACAAATCTATAGACTCAAAATTTAAGTCGGCTAATGCACTAGGGTGGAACACAATGATAGTAAAAAAATATGGGAAACATTTAAATCTGAAGCAATCTTAAGGAAACTTCGCAAAAGTTTATTTATGATTTATCGCTCGATATATATGTATTAGAAGTTTAAGAAAATTAGAGTCATTTTTTCAACTATTCGACTAAGCAGTGGCGATTTTACAAGGAAAATTTTGGTATTTTGACCATTTTTGTCGAAATCAGAAAAACATATATATGGGAGCTATATCTAAATCTGAACCGATTTCAACCAAATTTGGCACGCATAGCAACAATGCTAATTCTACTCCCTGTGCAAAATTTCAACTAAATCGGAGCAAAAAATTAGCCTCTGTGGTCATATGAGTGTAAATCGGGCGAAAGCTATATATGGGAGCTATATCTAAATCTGAACCGATTTCAACCAAATTTGGCACGCATAGCTACAATGCTCATTCTACTCCCTGTGCAAAATTTAAATTAAATCGGTGTAAAAGATTGGCCTCTGTGGTCATATGAGTGTAAATCGGGCGAAAGCTATATATGGGAGCTATATCTAAATCTGAACCGATTTCCACCAAATTTGACACGCATAGCCATAATGCCAGTTCTACTCCCTGTGCAAAATTTCAACTAAATCGGAGCAAAAAATTGGCCTCTGTGGACAAAGGAGTGTAAATCGGGCGAAAGCTATATATGGGAGCTATATCTAAATCTGAACCGATTTGGATGATATTTTGCAAGTTTTTTGAGACTCATAAAATATTCGGATGTACGGAATTTGAGGAAGATCGGTTGATATACACGCCAATTATGACCAGATCGGTGAAAAATATATATGGCAGCTATATCTAAATCTGAACCGATTTTTCCCAAAATCAATAGGGATGGTCTTTGAGTCGAAACAGGACCCTATACCAAATTTTAGGACAATCGGACTAAAACTGCGAGCTGTACTTTGCACACAAAAATACATCAACAGACAGACAGACGGACAGACAGACAGACAGACAGACGGACGGACATCGCTAAATCGACTCAGAATTTAATTCTAAGACGATCGGTATACTAAACGATGGGTCTCAGACTTTTCCTTCTTGGCGTTACATACAAATGCACAAACTTATTTTACCCTGTACCACAGTAGTGGTGAAGGGTATAAATATGGGAAATATTTAAATCTGAAGCAATTTTAAGGAAACTTCGCAAAAGTTTATTTATGATTTATCGCTCGATATATATGTATTAGAAGTTTAGGCAAATTAGAGTCATTTTTACAACTTTTCGACTAAGCAGTGGCGATTTTACAATGAAAATGTTGGTATTTTGACCATTTTTGTCAAAATCAGAAAAACATATATATGGAAGCTATATATAAATGTGAACCGATTTAAACCAAATTTGGCACGCATAGCTACAATGCTAATTATACGCCCTGTGCAAAATTTCAACTAAATCGGTGCAAAAAATTGGCCTCTGTGGTCATATGAGTGTAAATCGGGCGAAAGATATATATGGGAGCTATATCTAAATCTGAACCGATTTCAATCAAATTTTGCACACTTGAATAAATGGCGAAGTGTTATGTTTTTACAATATTTTAAGCAAATCGGTATAAAACTCTGGCTGCTGGGTCCATATTAATGCATATCGGGCGAAAGATATATATGGGAGCTATATCTAAATCTAAACCGATTTTTTCCAAAATCAATAGGGTTCTATTCTGACCCAAATTAGGAACATGTGCCAAATTTGAAGGCGATTGGACTTCAATTGCGACCTAGACTTTGATCACAAAAATGTGTTCACAGACAGACGGACGGACGGACGGACATGGTTATATCGACTCAGGGACCCACCCTGAGCATTATTGCCAAAGACACCATTTGTCTATCTCGTCTTCTTCTGGGTGTTACAAACATATGCACTAACTTATAATACCCTGTTCCACAGTGTGGCGCAGGGTATAAATATAGGAAACATTTAAATATGAACCAATTTTGAGGCAATTTCGCAAAAGTGTATTTATGATTTATCGGTCGATAGATGTGTAATAGAGTAATAGGAAAATTTGAGTCATTTTGATAAGTTTTCGACTTAGCAGTGGCGATTTGATAAGGAAAATGTAGGCATTTCGGCCATATGACGGAAAATCGGGCGAAAGATATATATGGGAGCTATATCAAAATCTGAACCGATTTCAGAACCTTAATTCTACTGCCTGTGCAAAGTTTCAAGTTCAATTCTACTCCCTCTGCAAAATTTCACGTAAATCAGAGTAACACTTTTGCCTCTGTGGGCATATTAGTCCAAATTGGGCGAATGATATATATGGGAGCTATATCTAAATCTGAACCGACTGCAACTAAATTTTGCACAATTAACGATACTATAAAATGTACTCCTTGTACAAAATTTCAAGCAACTCAGGGCAAAACTCTGGCTTTTGAAGCCATATAAGTCAAAATCGGACGAAAGATATATAGGGGAGCTATATCTAAATCTGAACCGATTTCAACTAAATTTGGCGCAATTAACGATACTATTAAACGTACTCGTTGTGCAAAATTTGAAGCAAATCAGGGCAAAACTCTCGCTTTTGCGGCCATAGGAGTCAAAATCGGACGAAAGATAATATGGGAGCTATATATGAATCTGAACCGATTTAGCTGATATTTGGTAGCTTTTACGGGACTGACAAAACATTCAGATGTACAAAATTTGAAGAACGTCGGTTCATAAATACGTGAATTATGATCAAATCGGTGATAACTATATATGGCAGCTATATCTAAATCAGAACCGATTTTTTCCAAAATCAATAGCGATTGTCTTCTACCCGAAGAAAGACATTGTGTCAAATTTGAGGACGATCGGACTTAAACTGCGACCTGTACTTTGTGCACAAAATTACATATACAGACAGACGGACAGACGGACAGACGGACAGACAGACAGACAGACAGACATACGGACATCGCTAAATCGACTCAGAATTTAATTCTAAGCCGATCGGTATACTAAAAGATGGGATGGACCACAGTAGTGGTGAAGGGTATAAATAGCTCACGCCTAAATAAATTTATGTTTATATTGTAGAATTATTTATGTTTATACATAACTTCACGTTCTTCTTTTGTTAGAGTTTTTGAATTTCTTCGAAAATTTCAAACTTTTATACCAAAAACATTTTTTTGTTACAACATTGTTATTTTTGCAAAAAAACAAAAATAATATTCTATCCGAAAGCTCATTCCATTTCGTTTATATCAAGCACTGTTCTTTTCTGACTGTAAATCTTTAATAGCATACATTTCGAAGTTTCATTGTAAAAATTTAATATAGTAATATATAAATATAAATACGAGTAGATGGGAGAAGTTTAAATTTTGCTTTATTTTTGTAAGGGACGTCACTTTCCCCGATAATATACACGGAAGTGGATAGCACCTTTAATCTTCCCTGAAAATTCCAAGAAAATCTAGTAACATTTCTTCAAATGTGTGGCAAGAAGAAGGTTCCCTCCCCGTCGAAATACCTAAACAACCCCATATTTCATAACCTTCCCCCACGGCCTTCCAATATTCTAACAAGTGTGCTTCCTTAAGTTTCACGCAGAGAAGAAACATGATTGTCAAAAAATTATGGTAGGAGCTATTTTTGCGGCGACCATGTAACATTTTAACCTGCAACCATGTTGGCTCAGTGAACATGGTTCTAAGAAAAATGTAATTGTCCTCATCTAAAATGTTATTATATTGATAAAAAGAATTTTGTTTGAAAGAAAAGACAATGGTCACGATTTAAAATGTTATGGTATTCATTAAAAATGTTTTTCTCCTAGTTAAAAGAACATGGTTACAACCTAAAATGTTTTGAAATTTATGAAAAAACTTTTTTCATCGTCGAAAAAAGGACGCCACTTGAGAAAAGAAAACACAAAATTAACTTTATTTGTTTGTGTTTATTTATTTATAAACTAATTCATTGTTTATTTGTATTTATAATGCCGTTCAAGCAAACATCATACATCTTTACACACTCTATTTAATTTCAATTTCAACAATAAGTAATTATTCCATATTTACATCGTGCCCATCAAATGTACAAACGCAGACATCATGTAACTGCAAATAAAAATAAATGATACCATATAGCAAAATGCAGAACAAAAAACAGGTACATTTTTTTCAGTTACACTTTCCTTTTTTGTGTTCACATAAAACCACGTGCCACTTCTGAATAAATAAATGAACACAAAACACAGTAAATCCGTATACTCCGTCCATTCCAAGAAACAATCAACACACGACTGAGGCGCAAAATGAATATCGTGTGTACCTGCTCAATGTTTTTATAAAATTCTTTTCGCTGCAAACAAGTTAAAAAATTAAATGGTCACGAAAAAAATGTAAATGGTCTTTATGACCATGTAATGGTTCTAGACATGTCTATACTTAATCTATAAAAATACTTTTTTCCCTGTAAAAAAGTAAAAAAAAATGAATGGTTAGGTACATGATTTTCCCGACCATTTAATGATCTCAAATTCTATCATTTAAATGATAGAACATGTTTGTGGTATTTGAGAACCATTCAAATGCTTATTGCCACCATACATTTTTCTCCACTCGAAAACTATGTTTACAAAGCAAAAACAATAGAAAAGGAAGATTGGAAAATGGGCGACGTCATATCAAAAGTTGCATTTACGGTGTTCGATACATACACGTTCGTTCATTTTTAATTTGCAATATTTTTTGTTTAAAACTCACAAATGATGTTAAATTTTGTGTAAATAATAATGAGAAATTTTGACCGATTGTTCTACGTCATTCCCTGATATAAATTTATTTTTATTCTTAGTTTAATTTGTGGAACAAAAAATCATAAACAACACGTTTGTTTGGCCAGATCTGGAGAATACGGTGGGTGGTGAAGCAATTCGAAGCCCAATTCATGAATTGTTGCCATCGTTCTCAATGACTTGTGGCACGGTGCGTTATCTTGGTGGAACAACACTTTTTTCTTCTTCATATGGGGCCATTTTGCCGCGATTTCGACCTTCACTGTTGATGGTTTTTCCCTTCTGAAGATAATCGATAAAAATTATTTCATGCGCATCCCAAAAAACAGAGGTCATTACTTTGCCAGCGGACTTTTTAGTCATTCCAAGCTTCGGAGACGGTTCACCGGTCGCTGTCCACTCAGCCGACTGTCGATTGGACACAGGAATATAGTGATGGAGCCATGTTTCATCCATTATCACATATCGACGGAAAAACTCGGGTGTATTACGAGTTAACAGCTGCAAACACCGCTCAGAATCATCAACACGTTGTTGTTTTGGGTCAAATGTGAGCTCGCGCGACACCCATTTTGCACAGAGCTTCTGCATATCCAAATATTGATGAATGATATGACCAACACGTTCCTTTCATATATTTAAGGCCTCTGCTATCTCGATCAACTTCATTTTACGGTCATTAAAAATCATTTTGTGGATTTTTTTGACGTTTTCATCGGTAACCACCTCTTTCGGGCGTCCACTGCGTTCACCGTCCTCCGTGCTCATTTCATCACGCTTGAATTGTGCATACCAATCAATTACTGTTGATTTCTCTGGGGCAGAGTCCGGAAACTCATTATCAAGCCAAGTTTTTGCTTCCACTGTATTTTTTCCCTTCAGAAAACAGTATTTTATCAAAACACGAAATTCCTTTTTTCTGATTTTTTTCACCATAACAAAAGTTGCTTCACAAAAGACGCTCTATCTCACAAACTAATTGACTTACAGACGTCAAAATTTAACACGAATCATTTTGGTACTATATAAAAATAATATGCATTTAATACTAGCGACGCCATCTATGTGGCAGACCGGGGACTTTTCAGCCAACCTGTTATCTCTCTGAATTCTTTACTTTTTGTTTTGCCTTTTTTGTTGTTTTATTTAGAATTGAAGAAGGAATAAAGGAAAAATAAAATTATTTTGAGTTCCTTTATTGCTGCTTTTTTATTCGTTTCGAAATGAAAAAATTAATTATGTACTCATTTCTGCACGCCACTGTAGTTCTAGTAAAGCAATTTAATTAAATTTCCCAATTCAGACATTATGCTATGTTTCCAGTAAAAAAGCCTTTAAAATGAAGTGTTGAAAAACATCTCATATTTTTGAACGTTTTTTGGAACAAAAAACTCAACAAATTTAAATTGAAGATTCTTTCGAATTATTGAAGCCAATAATGATTGTAGTCAATCAAAATTTTCTTTCATGTTAAGGTACCCAGTTTTAAGCCGATTCACTTAAATATAAGGACAAAGCAACTTCATTGAAAAATTTATCGTATTCTAAGGATATGAATTCAATTTCAGTGTAATCACAATTTGGTCTTCATAATCGGATCCGCTCGACTTTAGACTTTCCTTACTTGTTTTTTTTTGCTGTTATGAATAACAAAATTCTTTTAGTGTACAAACAATTAATCGGCTAAAACTTTTCCAAACATTCCATACTCCTTCATCAAAGCATCCTTTAATAATAGATAGAGCATTTATTGGTACTCCACTCAATGATTAAACATTTAACACCTTTCTTGTTTGCTTCAATTACTTGCAGCTTACCGCACAAGTGAGGGTAAACCATGGGTGCTGCCTGTGGTTCGCAAAACCGAAATCAAAATTGCTGGTGATGAGTCAATTAACCACGAGTATTTGCCAGTATTAGGTAAGTACTTTAAAAGTAACTTTTTATCAGGGTAATGAAAACAATGGAAAATGCTAGTCGGCTAAGTAAACGCCACGACAGGAGCTATGCTGATGGAAATAAGGAAGGCATAGTAAAGAAATGGATGGCTAAAAGTAATAAAAGGATTAGGATAATGTTTAAATGCAAAGAGCCATCGTCCACAGTACAAGGCCTTGTTAAGCATCTCCCTGACCTAGTTTTAAATATCAGAGCATCAATCCTTGTTAGAGTATTTTGTATTTTAATTAATGCCATCATTTTATTTGCTATATTATTCTAGGCACGGAGCAATTTACCAAGGCCGCCACTACATTGCTGTTAGGTGAGGATTCTCCAGCTCTTAAGGAAAACAGGGTTAGTCAAATTCTTGCAATTCTATACATAAGTCATTGAATTTTATTTTTGTTTTGTCCAAATTTCTAGGCTTTTGGCATACAAACTCTCTCTGGGACTGGTGCTCTACGCGTTGGGGCCGAATTTTTACGTCGTCAAATGAAGCGTACAGTATTCTACTATTCCGATCCCACATGGGAGAACCATCACAAAGTTTTTATGGATTCTGGTTTTGAAAAACCCAACACATACCGCTATTGGGAACAGAACAAGCGTGTTCTTGATATTCAAGGCATGTTGGAAGATCTAGAAAAAGCTCCTGAAGGTGCTGTGATTATCTTGCATGCTTGTGCCCATAATCCCACCGGTTGTGATCCCACCCAAGAGCAATGGGTTCAAATAGCCGATTTGATTGAACGCAAAAAATTATTCCCATTCTTCGATTCGGCCTACCAGGGCTTTGCTAGCGGTGATCCTGATTATGATGCCTGGGCTGTTCGTTATTTTGTAAAGCGTGGTTTTGAGCTCTTCTGTTCCCAATCCTTTGCCAAGAACTTCGGTTTATATTGTGAGCGTGTTGGAAATTTGACCATTGTTTGCGACAGCACCGTACACAAAGCTGCTATCCAATCACAATTCACTTTATTGATTCGTGGAATGTATTCTAATCCTCCTGCCTTCGGTAGCCGTATTGTATCCACTGTTTTGAATAATCCAGATTTGAGAAAAGAATGGTAAGTAAGAATAATACAGTAAGGCCGCATCATTGGTTTATATCGTATCTATTGGGGAATATTTCTGTCCATTGCGTGTGTTATTATCACGGTTGCCACTCGTGACAAAAATAATCTACCAAAATTTGAAGAAAATTCTACCATAAATCTAGCAAATTAAAAAAAAATCCAAATAAATTTGACAAACAAAATTTTATTTCTATAGCAAATGTTGTCAAAATTTTATTTCTATAGCAAATTTTGTCAAAAATTTATTTCTATAGAAAATCTTGTCAAAATTTTATTTCTATAGAAAATTTTGTCAAAATTTTATTTTATTTCTATAGATAGATGTCAAAATTTTATTTTATTTCTATAGCACATTTTGTCAAAATTTTATTTTATTTCTATAGAAAATTTTGTCAAAATTTTATTTCTATAGCACATTTTGTCAAAATTTTATTTCTATAAAAAAATTGTCAAAATTTTATTTTTTGTAGAAAAATTTGTCAAAATTTTATTTCTATAGAAAATGTTGTCA
The DNA here is from genome assembly GCF_050003625.1 of Haematobia irritans. Classification (NCBI taxonomy): domain Eukaryota; kingdom Metazoa; phylum Arthropoda; class Insecta; order Diptera; family Muscidae; genus Haematobia; species Haematobia irritans. The sequence goes on from NC_134400.1 coordinate 129,354,281, forward strand.
GAATTTTATTTCTATAGGAAATTTTGTCAAAATTTTACTTCTATAGGAAATTTTGTCAAAATTTTACTTCTATAGAATATTTTGTCAAAATTTTATTTCTATAGAAAATGTTGTCAAAATTTTATTTCTATAGAAAATTTTGTCAAAATTTTATTTCTATAGAAAATGTTGTCAAAATTTTATTTCTATAGAAAATGTCAAAATTTTATTTCTATAGAAAATGTTGTCAAAATTTTATTTCTATAGAAAATTTTGTTAAAATTTTATTTCTATAGAAAATTTTATTTCTATAGAAAATTTTGTCAAAATTTTATTTCTATAGAAAATTTTGTCAAAATTTTAGTTCTATAGAAAATTTTGTCAAAATTTTATTTTTATAGAAAATTTTGTCAAAATTTTATTTCTATAGAAAATTTTGTCAAAATTTTATTTTTATAGAAAATTTTGTCCAAATTTTATTTCTATAGAAAATGGTGTCAAAATCCTATAGAAAATTTTGTCAAAATTTTATTTTATTTCTATCGAAAATTTTGTCAAAATTTTATTTCTATTGCAAATTTTGTCAAAATTTTATTTCTATAGCGAATTTTGCCAAATTTTATTTCTATAGAAAATTTTCTCAAAATTTTATTTCTATAGAAAATTTTGTCAAAATTTTATTTTTTATAGAAAATTTTGTCAAAATTTTATTCTATAGAAAATTTTGTCAAAATTTTTTTTCTATAGAAAATTTTGTCCAAATTTTATTTCTATAGAAAATGATGTCAAAATTTTATTTCTATAGAAAATTTTGTCAAAATTTTATTTCTATAGAAAAATTTTTTCAAAATTTTATTTCAATAGAAAATGTTGTCAGAATTTTATTTCTATAGGAAATTTTGTCAAAATTTTACTTCTATAGAAAATTTTGTCAAAATTTTATTTCTATAGAAAATTTTGTCAAAATTTTATTGCTATAGCAAATTTTGTCAAAATTTTATTTCTATAGCAAATTTTGTCAAAATTTTATTTCTATAGAAAATTTTGTCAAAATTTTATTTCTATCGAAAATTTTGTCAAAATTTTATTGCTATAGCAAATTTTGTCAAAATTTTATTTCTTAGCAAATTTTGTCAAAATTTTATTTCTATAGAAAAGTTTGTCAAAATTTTATTTCTATAGAAAATTTTGTCAAAATTTTATTTCTATAGAAAATTTTGTCAACATTTTATTTCTATAAATATTTTTGTCAACATTTTATTTCTATAGAGATTTGTCAAAATTTTATTTCTATAGAAAATTTTACTAGGTTAATACTGCGGAACACATTTCTTTCTAGCAAGCACTTTGACTGAACTTCGGCAGTGGAACATTTGTGTATGTTCACCTGCTCCACCATCGGTCGGTTTAGCTCCGGGAACCGAACTGAATCAAGGTCCGGGCTTTTCGTCTTGCTCAGCTTTGATAAAGTCGAAACGGACAATTTTTCCCGTGTTCACATAATAAATGGGTGACACATAACATGATACACTGAGGGGACAACATCTTCTCGACCTTGCGACCTTGTGATTCGTCGCATTTATTGACCTCCTTCTTAATTTTTCCCCTAATTTTCAGGATGGATTGCATTAAAACTATGTCCGGCAGAATTATTAAAATGCGTCAAGCCTTGAGAGGACGCTTGGAAGAATTAAAAACACCCGGTACATGGAATCATATTACTCAACAAATTGGCATGTTCTCCTATACAGGTCTAAATGGTAAGTTTTTTTATTGCAACTAAATCTATAGAATTCATAAAATAAATATTTATTTATTTTCTTTTAATTTATATAGAAAAACAAGTACGTATTTTAATCGATGAGTATCACATTTATCTTCTAAAAACTGGACGTATCAATATGTGTGGTCTAAATGAAAGCAATGTGAACTATGTGGCAGAGGCCATCAATGCTGCCGTATTACGTGTGGGCAGTCAGTTGTAAAACCAAAAAAAAGCAATGCATTTAAAATTTTCATATATATGTAGATAAGTTCCTTAAAAGCTAATAGAAACAAAAAAACAAACAAAAAGAACATTATTTTGTAGTAAAATTATTCTATGTAGATACAATTTATTATCCACCTATATGGTTTCTTTGTTAAGCAATAAGCTTACATACTATTTGAAGATTTTTTTAGGGAATTTTCATAATAACCTTTCAAAATAATTAAACACAAATCATTTTAATGTACACTATTTAAAACTTGCATAATAAAACGTACAATTAAAAAAATAAATAAAACAAATATTATCTATTGTTGTTGTTGTTGTTGTAACAGTTTTTAATGTAGTTTCATCCATTTTGTTCTATGCTTGTGTAGTTCAGCTGGTAGCCAGATCAAGGAACTCTGCGACAAGGATGGGGTGTGTCCAGAGTGATCTGGTAGTGAGACGGGTAGGCTTAGCTGGGCAAGCAAAAAGGTGACGAGTGTCATGTGGCCCTTGATTACATATGGGACACACGTCAGCTACGCTGCTATCAATCACTGATAAGTATGAATTGAGGCGGCTGCACTTGCCTGATCTTAGTTAGGCCAAAACTACCCTTGTCTGCCGTGGGAGGTCTCTCTCCTCCGGTGCAATGGGCGGCGGTCGGACTCCGAGAACAGGATTAACCTTGTAGCTTCTCACCGCTTCAGCTACAGTATCCTCATGAATCCTGTTCAGACCTGTCTGGTATGCTGCCTGATCTAGAGGCTCTCTTTTGTAACGCTGGATCTCTCGCTCTAGAAGGTGAAGATCAACCCTTACATTCCTGGGTGGAGGTTGTCTATCCACAAGATGGTGATTCGGATGACAACTTCGATGGCAACCCAAGAGGTACTGCTTTGACAATATGTAGTTGTGTCGACGCACTGGGATGGTCTTGGTCTCCGCATAAAGGTGATCCAGGGGTGTACTGCGGAGACACCCTGTTGCGGTTCTAAGGGCAGCGTTCTGACAGGTCTGTATGTTATTCCACTGCGTATCGCTCGTTTGAGGTGTCCACACTGGCGCTGCATAGTTTACCACTGACGGCCAATTGCCTTATATGTAGTTAACAAGGTTTCTTTGTCCGCACCCCAAGTGCTGCCGGCAAGCGAGTTGAGGACCTTGTTTCTACCGCGGAGCTTATCACAAATTGCAATGGCATGGGCGGACGACTTATAAAGGCTGTCGAATGTGACCCCGAGAATCTTGGGGTAATTTGTTGTCGGAATTGTTTCGCCATCGACTCTGACATTCAACTGCTTGCGTACTTCCGCCGTCCATGTAGTGAATAGTGTGGCTGAGGATTTGGTGGGAGATATCCTCAAATTTCTTGCAGTGAAATAACTGGTAAGATCAGCGAGGTAGACATTTAATCGATCGCAAATGTCATCAACATTATCAACATATTATCTATTAAATTGGGCTCATGAAATCAGCCAGAAATTTTATAAAACGAAACAAGTATGGAAAATCTAAAGTCGCGAAGGGGCGATTATATTATACCCTGCAACATTATGTGGACCAATATTTCTGATACCTTCTGAAATATTACAGTTTTGTTGGGAGCTACTATATAAAAACGATGTATATGTTGTACTTATATAGAGTTTTGATATTGCCCCTTGCTGTTTAATTGCGATTTAAATTCTTTTATTAGACATACCTTAAATTGAACCCAATACAAAATATGCCTTTGTCGAGACATAAAGGCTTTTGCAGCGCCTCGTAGCTGCTTTTTTTCATAAACGTAACCCTCACGATCTGACCACTTAAACAGTGAAATCATGTCTTCCATAGACGCCACCCAATTTTCCACAGGATAACTCGAATCTTCACTATCGAAGGTTTCCACCAATTCTTTAAATGAGAGTGTGCGACTATTTTCCATATATATTCGTTGGCACTTTTCTACAGATGTTTCCTGAACACTTCTTTTTTTCCATATTGCCATCTATGTTTTCATCCTGGTTTTTTATTTTGTCTTCTGCATCAATTGTCTCGCCTGCTACAATTTTCATGAGGCGAAATTTCAAAACAGCCTTCGACCCAGCGGATGACTCTTTGCGTTTTTCTAATTCTTCTCTCAATTGTGCTAAATTCATCTTATCCACGGATGACAAAATTTCGTCTTGGCTTTGTTCTGCTTCTTGACTCATCATATTCTTCCTTCACTCGTCGTTATTCGTCTTTATACGTCTTAAATCTTTTTTTTTAATCTCTCTATGCTGCAATTCACAACAATTTTTTTCTTTTGGTTGAGCCTCCTAAAAATGTAAAGAATGTGATTTGGTTATATAAAAAAAATAGTTCTTTATTAGAATGTATTCACAGAAAAACACAAACACGGTCTAACAAAGAAAAACACATTTTTTTGTCAAAATTCGTTTTTATTATTCAACATAGTTCCCTTCAAGAGCGATACAACGATTATAACGACCTTCCAATTTTTTAATACCATTTTGGTAGTACTCCTTCGGTTTTGCCTCAAAATAGGCCTCAGTTTCGCCGATCACCTCTTCATTGCAGCCAAATTTTTTCCTTGAAAGCATCCTTTTGATGTTTGAGAACAAGAAAAAGTCGCTGGGGCCAGATCTGGAGAATACGGTGGGTGGGGAAGCAATTCGAAGCCCAATTCACGAATTTTTGCCATCGTTCTCAATGACTTGTGGCACGGTGCATTGTCTTGGTGGAACAACACTTTTTTCTTCTTCATATGGGGCCGTTTTGCCGCGATTTCGAGCGTCAAAGCCTCCAATAACGCCATATAATAGTCACTGTTGATGGTCAAGATAATCGATAAAAATTATTCCATGCGCATCTCAAAAAACAGAGGCCATTACTTTGCCAGCGGACTTTTGAGTCTTTCCACGCTTCGGAGAAGGTTCACCGGTCAGGAGTGTATTGATGGAGCCATGTTTCATCCATTGTCACATATCGACGGAAAAACTCGGGTGTATTACGAGTTAACAGCTGCAAACACCGCTCAGAATCATCAAGACGTTGTTATTTTTGGTCAAATGTGAGCTCGCGATAAACATGTTAAATGGTCACCATCCAAAAATAATATTTTGCACTTGAAATATGTTTGAGGTGATCACATTCCTTCTCTGGTGTAGTTCTTCATGCAAAATTAAATAGACTCGATTATTTGAGATGCTCATTGTATTAGCAATTTCACGCACTTTTATTCGTCGATCATTTAATACCATATCATGCACTTTGGCTACAATTTCTGTTGTTGTTGCAGTTTTTGGACGTCCACTACGTGGTTCATCTTCAATGCTTGTACGACCACGTTTAAATTCAGCAACCCAATTTTTTACTGTTGCATACAGCGGTGCCAACTCTGACGATTTTTTGTCATTTTGACGATTTTTGATGGTAAATTTGGCCTCTGACGAAGTGACGAGGATTTTAAACAACGTAGTTATGAGTTTACGATTTTTTTAAAATGCTCGAAACAAGTGTTTCCTTTTAACGTTTTTATGACGATTTGACGATTTTTTAAAGTGATGTAGTTATAAGTTGACGATTTTCAAAAGTTTTAATGTAAACAAGCTTTTTTTAATGTCAATAATATGACAATTTATATGTAGCTTGCTCCCAACCGTCTCCAATGTAGAAAGAAATTTCAAAGTAATCAATACAAATAGAGCTAAAATGCGGAATTCGTTTGAAACTTACACCCATACACCGAAAGAATTTTCTTCGTAAAAAGAACGAAAAATTTCGTTAAAAGTACGAAATTGGTCATTGTTTTACAACCAAAGAAACTTTTCATTAAAAGTACGAAATATTTCGTACTTTTAACGAAGAAAAGTTCTTCTAAAATTTTCGTAGTTTGTAAGAAAAACATTCGTACTTTTTATGAAGAATTTTCGTACTTTTTATGAAAAATCTTCGTACTTTTTATGAAACAATTTCGTTCTTTTTATGAAAATGTTTCGTACTTTTTATGAAAAACTTTCGTACTTTTTTTTGAAAAATGTTCGAACTTTTAGAAAAAAAATTTATAGTCGAAAGTACATTTGGTTTGGTAGTTACAAGTGTGAAAAATTACATCACTACTTTACTTCTTAAGTTTTTGAATACTTTTTAGTTTTATTGCTTCACTTTTATTCATAGCGCTCTATCACCCAAATGAGAAGTAGCATAGACATGCATAAAAAAATAGACTAAAAGAATACGCTCAAGCACATTATAAAAGACAATTTTATGTCGCGAACGGAAATTTTACAAATTCAATGAAACTTATTCGTTATTTCAAAGAAAATGTTTCGTACTTTTTATGAAGAAATTTTAACGCAGAATGTTTCGTAGAATATTCGTAAAAACTTCTTCACAAAATTCATGAAATTTGAAGAAAGTTTCGTTAAAAGTACGAACCTTTTACGAAGAAAAGTTAATGTAGAATATTTCGTAGAAGTTTCGTATATTCGAAAAAATGTTCTTCGTAAAATTTACGAAAACGAATGAAAATTTCGTTATTTTAATGAAGAATTCACGAAGAATAGTTAATGAAGAATTCTTCGTAAAATTAACGAAGAGAATTCTTTCGGTGTATGCAATAAGGTTACAGAATACTTCAAGCCTACTTTTGCCATATAAATTCATTCGATAAACTGTCAATAAATTGTTTTGCATATGGGCATTAAACATTGCTAGGTATTCTTTTGTCTAAAAACTATTTAAAACTAAATAATTCTGATTGATATGAAGCCAGTTTAGTTAAATTCCCTTTATTCATTACCGATAATAGTAAAACAAGTATATACGGCCGTAAGTTCGGCCAGGCCGAATCTTATGTACCCTCCACCATGGATTGCGTAGAAACTTCTACGAAAGACTGTCATCCACAAATTTCAACTCACTCGGATGAAATTTGCTAATCAAAGAGGCTCAAAAACCAAATCTCGGGATCGGTTTATATGGGGGCTATAAATGATTATGGACTGATATGGACCACTTTTGGCATGGTTGTTAAATATCATATACTACCACCACGTACCAAATTTCAACCAGATCGGATGAATTTTGCTTCTCCAAAAGGCACCGGAGGTCAAATCTTGCGATCGGTTTATATGGGAGCTATATATAATTATGGACTGCCATATACTAACATCACGTACCGAATTTCAACCGAATGGGAAGAATTTTGCTCTTCCAAGGTGCTCCGGAGGTCAAATCTGGGGATCGGTTTATATGGGGCCTATATATAATTATGGACCGATATCGACCAATTTTTGTATCAAACTTTTTTAGGTTTGCGACTGTCGCAAAGTTGTAAACGTCGTAAACGTCACATACGCGTCGTAAATGTAGAAAAAGTAGCAAAAGTCGCAAACTCAAAATACTTTAGTTGCGTCAGCTAGACAGCGAATTCGATGATATCCAAGACGATATATATATATATATATATATATATATATATATATATATATATATATATATATATATATATATATATATATATATATATATATATATATATATATATATATATATATATATATATATATATATATATATATATATATATATATATATATATATATATATATATATATATATATATATATATATATATGGGAGTTATAACTAAATCTTATAAATCTCTAAACCGATCTATTCCAAAATCGATAAAGATCAAATATGATCTTGCATACAAAGGGCAGTGGGTTTAATCCCTGTTTCTTTCGAACACAAAAAAGTTTTTCAGCGGTGGATTATCCCCTCTCAATAATTCTGGTGCCATTTCTAAGTGTTTTAAAGCTTCTATAAAAGGTTTCGTTGCAATGTGAAACGCCATTTGAACTCGCCTTTGAAAAGGAGGTCCCTTGTCATTGAGCTAAACATGGAATCGGACATCTCTGAGTGATAATAGAGAAGTTTATCACTGTGGTATCACAATGTATTGAATAGTCTGAGCCTGAAATATCGGCTTGCTACTATACCTAACCTAATGCAACAAAGTAAGTAAAGTAGCTACTTTTTTTAAGTGTTATTGTTCACATCGACATCGATTCAAACATTAGTATTTTTAGTGCCAACCTTACTCTTCAAAATACCCCTGGCGCAAAAGTCCAACGGATTCAGTTCCGGGGATTTTGTTGGTCATTTTGCGGCCTCATTTTTAAGTCATTCTTAGTTGACGCGTGCTGAGTCCTATTGGAGTATCCATGGCTTTCGGTCGAGATGTTTATGGTCCACACCTTTAATCTCGACGGTGCATGTGTTCTGGTGGCCAATCGAAGGTGTAAATGTTCAGCTAATCTCTTTGGACTGGTTTATCATCAAAGAAAACTAAATTCGTAACTGGTCACTTTCGTTCAAGCGAAGCAACTCGTTATCTTTTTCCAGTTTAAATATGTTCGTGCATCAGAGAGCTCTTTCTCTGTTTTTGTTTGGAACTTCAATGGTTTTAGTCCAAGCTCATTTTTTAAAACTGCCAGTATAACGGTAATGAGCAATGGCACCTGAAACAAATGTTTTATTCACATTTAAATTCTGAGGAGGTCTAATGAATGTCACTTGTAGTTTTTCAGCCAAATTTAAATTAAAACAAGTATATACGGCCGTAAGTTCGGCCAGGCCGAATCTTATGTACCCTCCACCATGGATTGCGTAGAAAGTTCTACTAAATACTGCCATATACAATCGAATTACTTGGGTTGTGGTAATACTTGTCGATGACCTTGCCATCTTAAAACTTCTTAACATCGTCCTCTAATTTGTAAGTTAGTCCATACGTGGTATTAGCAAAATAATATATAATTCAGTTCTTGGCCCGGTACATGGTCCATAGGGAAGTGTATAAATAATTACCAACGGATATGAAATTTTGAGCGGTAATTAGAGAGCCGAATTGAAATATGGGGGTCGCTTTATAAGGGGGCTATATACTTTTACGAACCGATTTGGACCAATTTTTGTGTGATTGGGGATAGGTTTATCTAGGGGTTATACATAACTATATCCCGATATGGATCAATTTTGGCATGGTTGTTACCAGCCATATACTAGCACAATGTAAAAATTTCAACCGAATCAGATGAATTTTGCTCCTCCAAGAGGCTCCGGAGGTCAAATCTGGGGATCGGTTTATATAGGGGCTATATATAATTGGACCGATATGGACGAATTTTTGCATGGTTTTAAAAGACTAAATACTTAGATCACGTACCAAATTTCAACCGGCTCCGGAGGTCAAATATGGGGATCAGTTTATATGGGGACTATATATAATTATAGACCGATATGGATAAATTTTTGCACGGTTGTTATCAAATTTCAGGCGGATCGGATGAAATTTGTTTCTCTTATAGGATCCGAAAGCCAAATCTGGGGATCGGTTTATATGGGGGCTATACGTAAAAGTGGACCGATATGACCCATTTGCGATACCATCCGACCTACATCAATAATAACTACTTGTGCCATGTTTCAAGTCGATAGCTTGTTTCGTTCGGAAGTTAGCGTGATTTCAACAGACGGACAGACATGCTTAGTTCGACTCACAATTTTACCACGACCCAGAATATAACAGGTTGGCTGATAAGTCCCCGGTCTAACAAAGAAAAACACATTTTTTTTGTCAAAATTCGTTTTTATTATTCAACATAGTTCCCTTCAAGAGCGATACAACGATTATAACGACCTTCCAATTTTTTGATACAATTTTGGTAGTACTCCTTCGGGTTTGTCCAAAATAGGCCTCAGTTTCGGCGACCACCTCTTCATTGCAGCCAAATTTTTCCCTGCGAGCATCCTTTTGAGGTCTGAGACAAAGAAAAGTCGCTGGGGGCCAGATCTGGAGAATACTATGTGTCAGACCGGGGCCTTATCAGACAACCTGTTATATACTTTATGGGGTCTTTGAGCAATATATCGATGCGTTACAAACGGAATGACAAAGTTAATATACCCCCATCCTGTGATGGAGGGTATAATGAAAGTGCATGCTTGAATTCCATCATTCGGAAGTTAGCGTGATTTCAACAGACGGACGGACATGCTTGTTGTTGTTGTTGTTGTAACAGTTTATTGTGATTTCATCCATTTTTATGTTATACGCTTTGGTACATCAGCTTGTGGCCAGATCGAGGAACTCTGCGACTAAGGTGGGGTGCGTCCAGAGTGACCTGGCGGTAAGTCGGGTTGGTTTAGCTGGGCAAGAGAAAAGATGACGCGTGTCGTGTGGCCCTTGGTTGCAAAGTGGACATACGTCAGCTACGCTGCTATCAATCACTGATAAATAGGAATTGAGGCGGCTGCACTTGCCTGATCTTAACCAGAGATGGTCTGTATCAAACATTTTTAGGTTTGCGACTGTCGCAAAGTTGTAAACGTCACATACGCGTCGTAAATGTAGAAAAAGTAACAAAAGTCGCAAACTCAAAATACTTTAGTCGCGTCAGCTAGGCAGCGAATTCGATGATATCCAAGACGATGGTATGTGCGAAGAAGTTGCAATTCTTAGGAAAGTTCGGTTTTTTTGTCCCCACATTTTTCCTATTGCCTTTTGCACGAGTACAGGGTAACCGTGGATTTTCTCGTCCTTTCTTAGCTTTAAGTTCAGTCTCCTGTCCAATATAACCCCAAGGTATTTTGCACACTCACCAACGGGAATTTCGATACCACCTAAGAAAATAGGCTTGACCATGGGAAAACTTTCACAAATTTCTGCAGAAATTTGGTTTTCTACAGTAGGTTTACGACTTTTGCGACATACGTATTATACCGTCGCAAATGTATGTCGCAAAAGTCACAGTTTGTGACAGGCCAACCCTGATCTTAACTGGGCTAAAACTACCCTAGTCTGTCGTGGGAGGTCTCTTTCCTCCGGTGCTATGGGCGGTGGACGGACTCCGAGAACAGGATTCACCTTGTAGCTTCTCACCGCTTCAGCTACAGTATCCTCATGAATCCTGTTCAAACCTGCCTGGGACGCTGCTTGATCTAGAGGTTCTCTTTTGTAGCGCTGGATCTCGCGCTCTAGATTATGTATATCAACCCTTACGTTCCTGGGTGGTGGTTGTGTATCCATGAGATGGTGGTTTGGATGATTACTCCGATAACAACCCAGGAGATACTGCTTTGACAACATGTAGTTGTGTCTTCGCACAGGGATGATCTTTGTCTCCACATAAAGGTGATCCAGGGGTGTGCTGCGGAGACACCCAGTCGCAGTTCTGAGGGCAGCGTTCTGACAGGTTTGAAGGTTATTCCACTGCGTATCACTAGTCTGCGCTGTCCACACTGGCGCTGCATAGTTTACCACTGACCGGCCAATTGCCTTATAGGTAGTTAACAAGGTTTCTTTGTCCGCACCCCAAGTACTGCCGGCAAGTGACTTGAGGACCTTGTTTCTACCACGGAGCTTATTACAAATTGCAGTGGCATGGGCAGACGACCTGAAAAGGCTGTCGAATGTGACCCCAAGAATCTTGTGGTAATTTGTGGTCGGAATTATTTCGCCATCGACACTAATATTCAACTGCCTGCGCACTTCTGCCGTCCATGTAGTGAATAGTGTGGCTGAGGATTTGGTGGGGGATATCCTCAAGTTTCTCGCAGTGAAATAACTGGTAATATTAGCTAAGTAGACATTTAAACGATCGCAGATGTCATCAACATTGGGCCCAGATGCCAAGATTGTACAGTCATCCGCTTATGATATAATGTCGACGCCGTCAGGTGGGCGAGTAATCGAGGACAGGTAGAGATTAAACAGTGCCGGAGATATCACCCCACCCTGGGGAACTCCCTGTTTAACTCTACGGGGTTTTGACTTTTTGTCCCTGAATTCCACGTACGACTTGCGTCCACACATATAATTCAGCACCCAACGTTTCACTCCTGCCGGTAGGGACGTATTCTCGATGTCCTCAAATAATGTGGCATGGTTGACCGTATCGAATGCTTTCGATAGGTCAAGCACCACGAGGACCGTCCTATGACACGGCCTGGGCTGATTAAGTCCCTTATTGATATGTGTCGAAATGGCATGTAAGACGGACATGCTTAGTTCGACTCAGAATTTCACCACGACCCAGAATATATACTTTATGGGGTCTTAGAGCAATATTTCGATGTGTTACAAACGGAATGACCAAGTTAATATATCCCTCATCCTATGGTGGAGGATATAATGAATGTGCAAACATAATTTTTGCTTACAAATGTTCCAAGTTCCCCATCCAAATATAACATTAAACCCTATGAGGTGATTATATACCTTCTGTGCGTGGGGAGTTGGTTGCAATACATATCAGCCACCCTGTAGGTGATTACGTGATATATTAATCGATTTTTGGACGTTTTATATACCCAACATATCTGTATCCATAGACAAGAATTCATTAAAAAACTCGTCTAATACACATACGAGTAGGTCCTAAAGTTTCAGGTACTACCTTACGTGGTGCTATCTTAAGGGACATTTCTTATATGTTCTCCATGGTGGTGAGTATTTAAAATTCGACCCAATTGTAAAGACTTGTTTTTGCTAACTAAAGTTCGCGACTGTGACCTTTGAACGTAGGTTATCTGATGGTATGTGCGAAGAAGTTGCAATTCTTAGGAAAGTTCGGTTTTTTTGTCCCCACATTTTTCCTATTGCCTTTTGCACGAGTACAGGGTAACCGTGGATTTTCTCGTCCTTTCTTAGCTTTAAGTTCAGTCTCCTGTCCAATATAACCCCAAGGTATTTTGCACACTCACCAACGGGAATTTCGATACCACCTAAGAAAATAGGCTTGACCATGGGAAAACTTTCACAAATTTCTGCAGAAATTTGGTTTTCTACAGTAGGTTTACGACTTTTGCGACATACGTATTATACCGTCGCAAATGTATGTCGCAAAAGTCACAGTTTGTGACAGGCCAACCCTGATCTTAACTGGGCTAAAACTACCCTAGTCTGTCGTGGGAGGTCTCTTTCCTCCGGTGCTATGGGCGGTGGTTGTGTATCCATGAGATGGTGGTTTGGATGATTACTCCGATAACAACCCAGGAGATACTGCTTTGACAACATGTAGTTGTGTCTTCGCACAGGGATGATCTTTGTCTCCACATAAAGGTGATCCAGGGGTGTGCTGCGGAGACACCCAGTCGCAGTTCTGAGGGCAGCGTTCTGACAGGTTTGAAGGTTATTCCACTGCGTATCACTAGTCTGCGCTGTCCACACTGGCGCTGCATAGTTTACCACTGACCGGCCAATTGCCTTATAGGTAGTTAACAAGGTTTCTTTGTCCGCACCCCAAGTACTGCCGGCAAGTGACTTGAGGACCTTGTTTCTACCACGGAGCTTATTACAAATTGCAGTGGCATGGGCAGACGACCTGAAAAGGCTGTCGAATGTGACCCCAAGAATCTTGTGGTAATTTGTGGTCGGAATTATTTCGCCATCGACACTAATATTCAACTGCCTGCGCACTTCTGCCGTCCATGTAGTGAATAGTGTGGCTGAGGATTTGGTGGGGGATATCCTCAAGTTTCTCGCAGTGAAATAACTGGTAATATTAGCTAAGTAGACATTTAAACGATCGCAGATGTCATCAACATTGGGCCCAGATGCCAAGATTGTACAGTCATCCGCTTATGATATAATGTCGACGCCGTCAGGTGGGCGAGTAATCGAGGACAGGTAGAGATTAAACAGTGCCGGAGATATCACCCCACCCTGGGGAACTCCCTGTTTAACTCTACGGGGTTTTGACTTTTTGTCCCTGAATTCCACGTACGACTTGCGTCCACACATATAATTCAGCACCCAACGTTTCACTCCTGCCGGTAGGGACGTATTCTCGATGTCCTCAAATAATGTGGCATGGTTGACCGTATCGAATGCTTTCGATAGGTCAAGCACCACGAGGACCGTCCTATGACACGGCCTGGGCTGATTAAGTCCCTTATTGATATGTGTCGAAATGGCATGTAAGACGGACATGCTTAGTTCGACTCAGAATTTCACCACGACCCAGAATATATACTTTATGGGGTCTTAGAGCAATATTTCGATGTGTTACAAACGGAATGACCAAGTTAATATATCCCTCATCCTATGGTGGAGGATATAATGAATGTGCAAACATAATTTTTGCTTACAAATGTTCCAAGTTCCCCATCCAAATATAACATTAAACCCTATGAGGTGATTATATACCTTCTGTGCGTGGGGAGTTGGTTGCAATACATATCAGCCACCCTGTAGGTGATTACGTGATATATTAATCGATTTTTGGACGTTTTATATACCCAACATATCTGTATCCATAGACCAGAATTCATTAAAAAACTCGTCTAATACACATACGAGTAGGTCCTAAAGTTTCAGGTACTACCTTACGTGGTGCTATCTTAAGGGACATTTCTTATATGTTCTCCATGGTGGTGAGTATTTAAAATTCGACCCAATTGTAAAGACTTGTTTTTGCTAACTAAAGTTCGCGACTGTGACCTTTGAACGTAGGTTATCTGATGTCCAGCTACCCTTTTTATACCCACCACCACCATAGAATGGTGACGGGGGTATAATAAGTTTGTCATTCCGTTTGTAAAGTATATACAGTCTTGATCAGGGAGAAATTCTAAGACGATATAAGCATGTCCGTCTGCCTGTCTGTTGTAATCACGCTATAGCCTTCAATAATGGGGATATCGTCCTGAAAATTGGCACAGATTCGTTTTTTGTTTGCATTTTTTGTTATAGTCCCCATATAAACCGACCTCCCGATTTGAGGTCTTGGGCTTATAAAAGCCGTAGTTTTTATCCAATTTGCCTGAAATTGGAAATCTAGAGGTATTTTAGGCCCAAAAAAAAAGGTGTGCCGAAAATTGGGTCTATCGGTCCATGTTTTGGTATAGCCCCCAATAGACCGAACTCCCGATTTTACTTCTTGGGCTTCTAGAAACTGTATTTACTATCCGATTTGCCTAAAATTTGAAATCTAAAGGTATTCTAGGACCATAAAAAGATGTGCCGAAAGTGGTGCCTATCGGTCCATGTTTCGATATAGCCCCATATAGACCGATCTCCCGATTCTACTTCCTGGGCTTCTAGAAATTGTATTTACTATCCGATTTGCCTGAAATTGAAAATCTAGAGGTATTTTAGGACCTTGAAGTGGTGTGTCGAGAATGGGGTGTATCGGTTCATGTTTTGGTATAGCCCCCATATAGACCGATCTCCCGGGCTTCTAAAATCCGTTTTGGGCTTCTAAAATCCGTAGTTTTATCCAATTTGCGTGAAATTAGAAATCTAGAGGTATTTTAGGATCATCAAAAGGTGTGCCGAAAATGGTGCTTATCGGTCCATGTGTGGGTATAGCTCCCATATAGACTTATCTCTCGACTATACTTCTTGGGCTTCTAGATTTCGTAGTGTTTACCCAATTTGTCTGAAATTGGAATTCTAGCGGTATTTGAGGACTATTAAGAGGTGTGTCGAAAATGGTGAGTATTGGTCCATGTTTTGGTATAGCCCCCATATAGACCTACCTCCCGAAATTATTTCTAGAACTTCTAGAATCCGGCTGACCACAAATAGGTCAGCCGAATATGGTGTGTGTCGAACGATGTTTTGGCTCGACACTCACCATAGACCGATCTCCCGATTTAACTCCTTGGGCTTCCAGAAACCGTAGTTTTTATCCGATTTGCTCGAAAATGTAAATATACTGGTATTGTAGACCCTCAAAAATCTGTATCGCATTTATTTTGACCGGTCCAGTTGGTAAGACATCGATATAGACCGATTTCTCTTTTTGACGGTACATCCAAAGAAAAAATATTTTCCTCCGGAATGAAATTTTAGACAAACGAAATTCCCCTTTCGTATAAAATATTTTCATTTAGAGCAAATAATCCATATTTTTGATAAGTGATTAAACGACTGTCTCTAAAATTTGTGTCAAAAGGAAACTTTGCTTGTCTAAAATTTCGTTCCTAAGAAAAAAAACTCTTCTTTCAGCAGGCACACTGCTCATGAAAATTGTTTGAAGCTGAAAGTAGAATTTCCAGATTTTACTACTAGCAATCATTTAAATAATGGCGGTAAAAATCTACAAATTTATGATTTCAAATCAAGGCGTTATGCCATCATTTGCACGATATGTTTATGATTTCTCTAAAACTCAAACAAAAATGGTTCTTATAAATCCAGAATCTGATCTAGTCTTCATAGGTAGAATCTTTACATTTATCTTCGGGAAGCGTACTGGATAAACTGATTTGCTGGGGAGAATAATTGTCATCAAACCCCCAAAAATTTGATATATTATCAACTAACCCGCTACGACGAAGAGTTTTCAAAGGATTCATGGTGGTGGGTATTTAAAATACGGCCCGGATAAACTTACTGTTGTATATACTTGTTATAAGCTCTCATCTCCAATCACCATCATTAATAGCTAGTAAGCCAAATTAAACAAAAATGTTGTGTCATTGTTCCCACAACGACTTGATGGTGCTGCCCGAGACATAATGTCTACAGACTCCTCTGAGATTATATTCCATAGACTGTTTACTAATGGTGGATTTCCGTTTTGTGCTAGACATCCCTTATCTGAGGAACCTTCTTTTACGGTTTGTGCACAGGGATTGATGGTTCGCTTTTAGTCTACTAGATTGTCGTTCCCTCCTCAGACATTGGTGGTTGCGGTTTGTTAGACACTAATTACGTTTATAACGCCCTCAAATCATGGCCACCTTTAATTACTGTCCATTTTCTCCGCCACATTTGGAAATGCGAACAACAAAACCACAATGTTTTTTTTTGTTTGGGAGCTGGTTAGTTTGATAAGTAATGAGGGAATGTTTCGCGGCAATTCCAGGTTTGTAGATCTCTACGCTACAAGAGGCCATCATTAATCACATCAAGTTAACGAAGAAAAAGTTTACCTTTTTGATTTCTTAATTTTTTTTGTGGCATTCTCTCATTTGGCCACAATTTTTATACCCTCCACCATAGGATGGGTGGGTATATTAACTTTGTCATTCCGTTTGTAACACATCGAAATATTGCTCTAAGACCCCATAAAGTCGTGGTGAAATTCTGAGTCGATTTGAGCATGTCCGTCCGTCTGTTGAAATCACGCTAACTTCCGAACGAAACAAGTTATCGACTTGAAACTTGGCATAAGTAGTTGTTATTGATGTAGGTCGGATGTTATTGCAAATGGGACCACTTTTACGTATAGCCCTCATATAAACCGACCCCCAGATTTGGATTGCAGAGCCTCTTGGAGGAGCAAAATTCATCCGATCCGGTTGAAATTTGGTATGTGGTAACAACCATGCAAAAAATGGTCCATATCGGTCTATAATTATATATAGCCCCCATATAAACCGATCCCCAGATTTGACCTCCGGAGCCTCTTAGAGGAGCAATATTCATCCCATCCAGTTGAAATTTGGTACATGGTGTCAGTATATAGTCTCTAACAACCAAGCAAAAATTGGTCCATATCGGTTCATAATTATATATAGCCCCCATATAAACCGATCCCCAGATTTGACCTCCGGAGTCTCTTTGCGGAGCAAAATTCATCCGATCCGGTTGAAATTTGATACGTGGTGTTAGTATATGGTCTTTAACAACCATGCAAAAATTGGTTCATATCGGTCTTCTTCTAAAGGCACAACTTTAAAAGCACTTCCCAAAATGTCCTCCCAAAGAAATTTTTTATTTTAGCTGTACAGGAAGTTCTTTTAATTCAATTTTTTATAACTCGCTTTTTTCATATTTTTAGTGGCAATTTTAAAATGTTTTGTTTCAAATAGGTTAAAAATAGATTAAGAATTAATAAAATGGTAAAAATTATTTAAATTTTTCTGAAAAAAATGCCAAATCCATTCTAGAAAAATTGTGAATTTTTGAAAAAATTGATGCCGAACGTTCCACACAAGCGTAAGAATGCATTAAAACTCATAAAAAATTTTTTAAAAATTATTTATTTGTCAAAATATCACAAAATTTCTTAATTCACATGCAAAACACTGAATTCGCATCACACCTTAAGAAGTGATGCAAATCCAGTGCAACGGCTGTTAAAATGGTGGACATCCGTCCTATGACAAGCCCATGTTAAATTCATCGCTTCTGCGCCAATTTTGCACCACTTCCGGATCCAACAAGAACATTTTCAATACTTTTATGGCGACGCTTTTTTGCTGGGTATGTATAGCCCCCATATAAATCGATCCCCAGATTTGACCTCCGGAACCTTTTGGATTAGCAAAATTCATCCGATTTGGTTGAAATTTGGTACATTGAGCTAATATATGGCCGCTAACAGCCACGCAAAAATTGGTCCATATCGGTCTATATATTATTATATATAGCCAATGGCCAATCACACAAAAATTGGTCCATATCGCCAAAAATAATCTACCAAAATTTTATTTCTATAGAAAATGTTGTCAAAATTTTATTACTATAGAAAGTTTTGTCAAAATTTTATTTCTGTAGAAAATTTTGTTAAAATTTTATTTCTGATGAAAATTTTGTCAAAATGTTATTTCTGTAGAAAATTTTGTCAAAATTTTATTTCTATAGAAAATTTTGTCAAAATGTTATTTCTATAGAAAATTTTGTCAAAATTTTATTTCTATAGAAAATTTTGTCAAAATTTTATTTCTATAGAAAATTTTGTCAAAATTTTATTTCTATAGAAAATTTTGTCAAAATTTTATTTCTATAGAAAATTTTATCAAAATTTTATTTCTATAGATAATTTTGTCAACATTTTATTTCTATAGAAAATTTTGTCAAAATTTTATTTCTATAGAAAATTTAGTCAACATTTTTTTTCTATAGAAAATTATGTCAACATTTTAGTTCTATAAAAAATTTAGTCGAACTGAAATATATACGTTTTTAATCGGTCTTTTTTGATTTTGTTTAATATATCCCCCGTATGGACTAACTTACAATTTAGAAGACGGTGTTGAGGATTTTTAAGATACCTTGCCATCGGCAAGTGTTACCGCAACCCAAGTAATTCGATTGTGGATGACAGTCTTTAGTAGAAGTTTCTACGCAATCCATCGTGGAGGGCACATAAGATTCGGCCTGGCCGAACTTACGGCCTTATATACTTGTTTTTTATTTAAATGAAAACAAAGTTCAACAAAAAGGGCCAGTGGCTAAGCGTAGTAGTGGTGGTGGTATTGGTTTTCTTTGGAGATGGTTTTCCTTTTTTTGTTTAGTTTGGTGATGATGCCCAAGGCCTGAGAGAAGAACAAAGTCATTAAGATTAAACGATGTGTTCCGAATTACGAAGCTGTAACCTTAGATGAAACCACACTACCTTCAAAAGTTATAGGTCATCTTCTAGTATGTTCGATATTGGGAACACGCAATGGCCAATGACAGTGGTCAAGGTGGATCTGATATTGAAAAGCCTGTTTAAAATTTTCAATTTCAATTGGATGGTCGTGGTTGGAAAATGAATTTTCTTTGTGAATAAGAATGATTTGTGATTATGATGATCTGGACCAGAGAATGATGCCGACTAATTTTTGTCGGCGGCGGCTGACACTAAATTTTTGACGGCTAAGCCGATATAAATTTGTCCATTCGGCTGCGTACAATTATCCATTATAAAATCAATTTGAAGTTATTCGAATGGCAATGAAATTAGTTGTACAACCAAACTTACAATCAAATTTACATTTCGTTAAAATTTTCTGAGCGAAATTTTTGCAAATCTTTTATAGCAGTTTGATATTGATTGATTGTGGGTGGAAAGTTTAAAATTTTTGGCAAAAATACGACAATTATTAATTTTTTTTTTTGCGATTTAAATCTATATTTTTGATTAATTGGCTGCTATGGTTGAGTCGAGATGGGTCGACATATTCGGCAGAGGCGTCGACTGGCAAAAAATGGTCGGCGGCGATTGAAATCAGCGGCGCGACTCTGCGGCTTCATTCTCTGACCTGGACTATGGCGCCTTTCAGGAGCTCTGTGTTCAATACACGCAAAAAAGTAGTTCTTTCCTCCCAAACGAAATTTTAGACAAACAAATAGCGTTTTCCATTTGCTTTTCGCTGTAATGAAGTTTGCTTGGAATAAAAGTATATTATTTTTGTGATAAACATTGACTCCTTTACAATTTCAGACTAACTCAAAAAATTTTTTTCTGGCTAATTGCATCTTCCCTCACATCTTTCTCATTTCCACGAGGTTTTTTTAGTTCTTAGCATCTTTCTCTGTAATACAAACAATGTAGAAAAGAAATATTCAATTTTATAAATTGTTTAAATTTTACCTTTCGCCTTGCCGGAGAATCGAACCGCGGTTTATAAGCCAATACACTATCCACTGGACTACGTAGCTGTTATTGTCATCAAAAGACAATAATCGCTATAGCCATAAACGCACAAGCAACACAAACAGTCAAGCAGTTATATTTATAAAGCATAGTTTTCGGCGCCCACGAGGCGGTGTTAAGAAACTTTATTTGACAGAAACATACCTATATGTTTCTGTCCACTATGGATCAATGGTTAGCATGCCCGGCTTGCATACAAAAGGTAGTGAGTTCAATCCCTGATTCGACGAAACACCAAAAAAAAATTTTTTTTAATGTTCGGAAGATCCCGAAAAGATCTTCGACAGTACATACTACTATATAAATTTTTTACTATGAAACTTCAAAGACTTAAAGTCAGAAAAAAACAGCCATATAAACAAAATGACCTGTGTTTTTGGATTAAAACTTAAAAAAAAAATTAACAAACATTTTTTTTGGTGATAAAAGTTTTAAATTTTCGAAGAAATTCCAATAACTCTAACAAAAGAAAAATGTTCAGTACACATTTTCTCAACGGTTTCTTCTTTGGGTGTATCTAGGATCAATAAACTCATTTATCTCATTT